>NW_026463301.1:0-64159 GCF_021730395.1 Mercenaria mercenaria
TCTAAGTTACTGTTGTATGAGGCCCCTAAGTTACTGTTGTGTAAGACCCTTCAGTTCCGTTGTGGGAGACCTCTCAGTCGCTGTTGTGTGAGACCTTTCAGTTACCATTGTGTGAGACCTCTCATTTTTACCGTTGTGTGAAACCTGTCAGTTACCGTTGTGTGAGGCCTCTCACTTACTGTTATATGAGATCTCTCAGTTACCATTGTGAATATTCGTATAAGCTGTTGTGTGAGACCTCTCAGTTACTGCTGGGTGACTCTCAGTTATCGTTGTTTGAGACCTCTCAGTTTCCGTTGTGTGAAACCTCTCAGTAGCTGTAGTGTGAGACCTCTCAGTAGCTGTCGTGTGAGACCTCTCAGTTACCGTTGTGTGAAACGTCTCAGTAGTTGTTGTGTGAAACCTCTCAATTACCGCTTTGTGATACCATTCAGTTACCGTTGTGTGAGACCTCTCAGTTACCGTTGTGTGAAACGTCTTAGTAGTTGTTGTGTGAGACCTCTTAATTACCGCTTTGAGATACCATTCAGTTACCGTTGTGTAAGGTCTCTCAGTAGCTGTTGTGTGATACCACTAAGTTACCGTTGTGTGAGACCTCTCAGTTTAATACCGTAGTATGCGACCTCACAGTTGCTGTTGAGTGAGACCTCTCAGTTACCGCTGTGTGAGACCTCTCAGTAAAGGCTGCCTGAACACCTGCAAACTCCAATATGCAATTCTGCTTATTCAAACAAATTACATAAAGAATATGTATAAATCATTCAGACATTTACAAGTGAAAAATGCTTTACAATATCCATAATTCAATATGCAGTTTAGCGTCTGAGTGCTGAACTGACTTCAACTCCTCTTTTTCAGCAGCTGTATTAAATTCACGTATATTTATCAATTTATAATATTGTTGAACGCCCTGTCTATCAATACCGGACGCGTCTTTGTCAGGAATGGGTGTCTGACACCTTCCCTCTCTTTCTAAAAATGCACGCAATTTTCCGAAGTGACTCCAAAAGTATCATCGATTTGTCCGGACATAACAGAACAGAACAGAACAGATATCTTATTTGACTATTACCATAGGAACATCGTCATAAAACATATTTACAAATGCAAAACATATCATAAAGTCCCATTTCAACAAGAGTAGATCCTAATATAATAATATTCCTCTAAACTTCTGACAGGATTGGCTGTTATATATGTGTTACAGATGTTCTAAAAGACATAGCGCGTTTAAAGGCGCTCGCTACAGTTTTTCCGAACGGGTCGATATTTACCCCAACACCGTGCCAATTTGGTTGTGTTTCTAATCGATGTAGCTCATTGCTACGGAATCCTGTTGGGCCATTTATAATGTCGCCGTCGCGTTTGTGGGGTCGACACACGACAACGCGAAGTGACATAGCGACATAACGAAGTGACACCCGACACAATCGCAAACGACGGCGACAATCCCAAACGACAATGTCGCGATATCCACTTTCAAAAGCACGATATATCGCGATGTCACTTTGCGTTGTCGAGCGTCGTATCGCATTGTCGCTATGTCACTTCGTAATGTCGCGATGTCACTTCGCGTTGTCATGTGTCGACTCTGCAAACGCGACGGCGACATTATCAAACGACATGTGATAATCACAAACGACTCTCGACAACGCGAAGCGACATTTTCTAAATGTCGTATCGTATGTCGCGTGTCGCGGGTTTTGGGTGAGAATCGACGCGCGACAATTCCAAACGATACACGACACGCGAAGTTACACTCGACAATACGAAGCGACATTTTCATAATGTCGTATCGCATGTCGCCCGTCTACCGGTGAAAGGGTATGTTAAAAAGCTGTATTTCCTTACTTTTCCGTGCGTAAAATGTCCATGTTTTTCATTAACATCAAATAATTGTAGAATGTTCCAAACACAAGATATTTTAATGAAATAACTTTTATAAATTAAATTCAAACATTGTCTAAACGGATATGTAACTTGTATAATTTTACTGCCGACGGTTTCGTCGGAGGACCGTCTCAAAATGTATCATTTTTCTTGAAAATATGCATACTTCTTCATATATGAATTAGAAGGGTGGCCCTTGTCTGAGGAGCCATATCTTCATAACCTGATGTCCGATTTTTATAAATGTTACCTTTTTGCAAAGGTATGTGCAGAGTTTGATTAAATTCTATTATGTGAAACTCGATAAAATAGCAGAAGTACCAACTTAAAATTGACAAAAATATGCAAAAATAACCCTTGAGGTTGCTCAACAAGTATTCCTTTCTTTACAAAATCATTTTCTTTTGATTTCTCTGAGCATGTTTCAAATAGATATATTGTTTTCCGTTATAAAAACGCTAAGATATCAAAATTATGCTGATAATTGTACTGTACTGAAATATATTTTAGAATTATAGAAATTTTGAAAAATGTTAAAAATAGCACCATATCTAGGGGCAAATTAAATTGAAACAAAGCTGGTGACCTAGTATTTTTATTTCATTTTTCTATACATCATAACATGATCTTTTAATACAATAATACAAAACATTTCATCAAAATCTATAATTGAGAAAAAGATACGAAACTGTAGCGAGCGTCCTTAACATGGTAGAATTGTTTTCTTGTCAGTACCTAATAATTGGATAGATTAAACATGCGTGGTCTAACGTAATAATATTTCTTAATGCACAATTTTCTCAAAGTAACATGGACAAATCAAACGAAAATATTTGTCTTCAATGCCATGCTTATCACAATATATACAGAATATATACAGACATATCAGAATGCCATTGTGTTCTAGTAACAACATTTTTAATTGTATCTTTACGGGCGCTTACGTCAAGAAATATCTGCTATTGTACTAGGTTTCATTTATTTTTTCTGTCTTATTTGAAAACATGTGTTTGATGCTTCACTGAGTATTCCACTTGTCTATAGGCAGGAATGTGATTGTTATAGTGACCACTTGTGTTATGTGTAAGAAATAATGCATATCAAAATTAGGTGTATCATAGAATAATCCCCATTGATTTAACCAGTCGTGTTATAACAGGCTGGGGATGCTATTCAACACATTTTTGGCAGCGCAAGGAAGACTGATGGGATTCACCGCTCCAGCTCATCTTATTGCTATTCCACCGGCGCCATGTCAAGTGAAATGACGGGCCTCTGGAAAACTTTGATGTTTGTGGCAATAAAATCGAGGATGGCTCAAATGTTCATGTAGACGTGGCATTTATTCCACTGGCTATTTAACCAACTTTGTTTTTAAAACCTACTCGTTTATTTGCTGCACCAATACAATGTATACACTTTCTCGGGTAACAAGGACATAACACACTTTCTACCGTCCTGGAAGTGACAATGTGGCATGTTGCCTTTTGATAGTAATGAGCCTATCAATCAAAGTTTCAAGTATGGTAAATATTCAATCAAAGCAGTTGCAGACGATTCATATATTGCTAGAAAATTGACGAGATTTGTTGCACCTTGTTATGGAATCAGTGGGGAGAGAACGATGTCAGAAGCAAGTGTTGCAGCTTGGGCCAAAAGGGTAGAAAAATTGCCCGCATTTACCCCAAAGATACATTCGCTTTCACCAATGACAGAACCGTTGAGAGTGGAAACATGCTATGGATCCGCATCTTCCAGATCATGACCCAGTCGTTGTCCTCGGTCATATGGTGCCTGCAAATGCAGAACATACAGGAAATCCTCATATTGATAATGTGTACATGCCACGTGCCGAAATACAGTATTGAAGTAACAGTATGTTTTTCGTGCACGGTGTTATGGCTTTTGGAGGTGAGGATATGTGTTGTTACGAACAAACAAATCATGAAACAAGTGACTGACTAGTTGAAGTTGAACATTTTAATACAAATACGCGTAGTATCTAGTAATCATTATTTTCACGTTTTATATTATATACGTTCTATTATCCTATTATCATGTGGCAATCCAAATCGAGTCCCAACAACATGTATTTTATATACCGTTTAAGAAAAAAAAAACATAAGTGATATACACTAATTTCTACTCAGTGTATGTTTTATTTGTTTTTCTATTGCACAAGAAATGTATGTTATGTTGTTGTTTTTAAGATAGGTAAACCGTTAGTACAAAATGATGTTTCACATTAAAAATAATAAACATCATTTTGGTAACGTACAATGTAGGTAACGTATTATTAAGACGTTGTCTTTAATTGTGTGTGTGTTCATTAAAAAAACTTGCTTGTCGACTATGACTATCAATAAAATCATAATATCAGTTCTCAAACAGTTTGTTAATACACAGCTTTTTTCGTTATTTTTATAATGTAGCACTACAGTATTTCAAATTGCAAAGATAGAAACCACAATATCAGTTCTCACACATCTCATATTTTTTGACTTGTGTTCAATCATATGTACAAATACAGTATTGCTATAAATAAAAACTTTAACAATGTGTTTTTATTTTTTGGCCGCCATAATGGCCATTTTGTATAGAGACCTTTACATGCTTATGCTAATATATGGCATGCCACGGTTCAGACTAGTAAGAAACTGTAACGAAAAAATATAGCAGACGGGTTTCTTTTAATATACAACAGCAAGTACATCTTAATTACAGTCAAACCTGTGTTAAAGACCACATTCATCTGGTTCTAAAGACCACATGTTTTGTTTCCCATTTTAACAGTGTATTTTAACCTGGGAATAGAGATCACCTTCCAATAAAGACCAAATCTTGGCTCTCCCAAGGGTGGTCGTTATAGACAGGTTTGTCTGTATATGCAAAATACAAAAACTCTGTATCTGTATCGGAACATGATACTTATTTATTTTTCAGACTGTAAACTTTAATGCAGTTAACTTCACATATATCTGAAGTAGGTAGTGCCTACATGAAGTCACTGCCTATTTTCTATCATTTGGTTGAGAAAACTGTTTTCAGAATAAATAAAAAATATGAACAAATTAAGTTTGTACATTTTGCGTTTCTTTGTATACTGAGAACATATTGACTTGTGCTACTGCGATATGTCACGCTACAATTTCAAAGTATTTTATATGAAAACATGACATAAGACTTCACGGTAAAATGACAAAAATATTAATGTATATAGATAAAACAACAAACATGTGCATGTATGTACTATATGTAGAATCTAAAAAGACAACAAAAGCACCATGTTATTTGTTTACTGTTGAGCGCTAGTATTGGCGAACTTGAGAGTTCAAATATATGCCACTTTAGTAGCAACTATCAAGTTACAGTGCTTATTGCGACAGTCATTTGTTTCCCCATTAATGTACTAAAAGGTCGCATTATTTGACTGGGGGAAAGTTTTGCATTTAAAAAGTATATAATTATCTACTTCGTAGTCTGCAAAAACTTTTGAGACGTTGTGAATGAAACGTATTCCACTTAAATTTATGAGTGTTCAATCATTAGTATGCATTCCTGTTTTAAGAACCATCACAAAGAGTTCCCACACGTATACCAAAATAATATTCATGATACTTGATACACTTTGATAAATCTATTATGCACGGTTTTCTCGTGATCATTCCGTCGCTGCACTTTTCATCATCATCTCCCTTGCATTGAATGTATTGTGAGCCCTGGTTCATTGTCTGATCGGGATAGAAGACCTCAGTGCGATGGTGATAAGGACCATTTGATGGGAAAAAGCAGCCTGTGAATATATTACAGGTTGGCAAGTGACTAACGATATCTCTGTTATGGACCACTCTCCAACTGTTGTTTAAAAGTCGATCGTGGTTTAGGGCGTACTGTTTATCACCAACTCTGGGTAATCCATACGTGTAAAGATACATCCTGTTTACAGGAACTAGTTTCTGATACACAAGAGAAACCGCTGCAAGAGAGGCGATGGCTCCACCTAGCGAGTGACCTGTGACCACAACATCATACGCTGGATACTGTCTTACAAGGGAAGTAACACTTGCATTTACCCCTTGATACAACTTTTGATAAGCATTAGCGAAGTAGCGCTGAACGTTCCCACCAGTCGGGAAAGACGTTTTTGGTGTTGTTAATATCGATATAATTTGATCGTAAATTTGCAAACTATTAATAACTGTTCCCCGGAATGCCACAGCTATGATTCTCTTTTTATTAGACACAGCAGTATATGCAAAACACTCTTCATACTTGAACAGGGGCAAATCTTCGCAACTGTGTCTTATGATGTTCTTTATAACGAAATCTCCTGTAGGGTATATCTTCCTAAGGCATTTCTGCGGGTCATTCGTGTATGCGGCAGCCGACATAAGTGTGTACGAAAATGCGGCTTTTGGATCATACTTCCCATATTTCATTTCCTGACATTTGGCTGCATCTTTAACGTTTTGGTTCTGTAAGCAAGGATTCAGCGGAGAGCCATCAGCATGACAGTTGCGATCCAATGGACACCAGCGGCAATTCTTGCCAATCCAACTTTTGTTGTTAACACAGGTTTTACAGTCCACATGTGTGTCACACTGAGGATTGGCAGACGACCACACCGTGAACAGAGATAGGAAAATTACACTTAATCTCCAAATTGCCATATCTCGACTTTTTTAAAATATCGCTAAACTTTATATTCTTTGTTACACTGGTCTACTGGAGCACATTAAGTGTAATCTCTTGTATTTCCTTTTCGGGCATTTGTTAATTTCCCTGTTGTGTCAACATCTTAGCGATACTTTTGTTAAGAGAAATGTTCCTGTATTGATAGATTTTGTCGAAACCTTTTTAATCAAGCAAATTAGTCATTTCAAAGTGTTCATCTTAATATAACAATATTTTCACAGCGTAATTTATGCTAACAAAATCCAAGATAAACCCGATAAATGAGAAAACATCGTTTGTACAAGTGGTTTATTCGAATAACAGGAAGATATTTTAAAGAAAATATATTTAACACTTCCTGCTTACCGGGATGTAAATGATATTAGATATTAATGGTTTCGTTTTGTGACGATCGATTTCAGTTTATTTTGCTGGCCAATTCACATATACACCAAACCGAAACCGAACCGATCAGAATGCATTTATAAAAATGGCCTTAAAGCGTAAACCTTTTTAAACAGATACAAATGTTTTAAATTTATAATAAAACATCAAAAATCAAAAACTAATGTTATAAGTTGATAATCTTATATGCATTATATAAATGTCACCAAACTACCTTTTATTACGTAATACTACCATTTGGGTTAAATCTGTTTATTTGTACGCAATATGCGTATTTATCCGAATAATGTGAATGATATTCAAACCGATTCATATCACAAGTTAGTGTCGAACTGATAGGCGTTTCAAGTGCCATATTCAGTAGTTCTCAGACATTAAAAGTCTGTATTCGCTTTTTGTGTCGATCAACTCATTCATTCCGACAATGTGTAAAAGTGCGCTGCATTACAAGCCAACTGAAATGTTTGACAGCTATAAGCTGAAATAACTATTCAATCACGAATTGTTAAAATATTGAGCACTGGTAGAAAACCACTCATTTCTACAAGCAGCATTTGCTTATTCTATACAAAAAGGAGATTATTTGAATTGTTTTAATGTGACAGTTAAATGAGTCAGTAATACTGTAAAAATAATGTTATGTTTTCCAATATAATAACTGGTTTTCAATTTGATTTAAATGAAAGTGTAATATTATACAATGAGCGATAACTCTTACAAGTTAAGTTATGTTATCTTACGCTATAAGTGAACATATAAGAGAATCGTGCATCCTTTGGAATAGGTATTATCGGGTTGGAACGTCGCCGACAGGTGTATATACAGTCTTCCTTAGGGGATTCACTTTAGTTTTAGTTAATACAATTAACATAACATAAACATAAATATAACTAAAGAAACATTTTTTTTAAAGAAAATCGTCTTTACGCCGTCTGCTATCTATTAATCTGTCTGAGAAAATTTGTGACTTAAATTAATATCTTTTTCATTATATTTTCAAAGGTTAATAACTATTTCCGTTTGAAATATACCTTTCTATGTGAAAAGCATTTTAAACACACACATCTCTATAACTTAGATATCTTTGAAATGTAAGATGCTTGACGTTTTCATGAGATCTATTGGAGACGTATAGACTTTTGAAGATAGGTTAAATAGTTACATTAAGTGTAAAGAATTTTTACAGGAAAATTCCCCATGTAAAATTAAAACACAATTGAGCCGCGCCATGAGAAAACCAACATAGTGGCTTTGCGACCAGCATGGATCCAGACCAGCCTGCGCATCCGCGCAGTCTGGTCAGGATCCATGCTGTTCGCTAACGGTTTCTCTAATTGCAAAAGACTTTGAAAGCGAACAGCATGGACCCTGACCAGACTGCGCGGATGCGCAGGCTGGTCTGGATCCATGCTGATCGCAAAGCCACTATGTTGGTTTTCTCATGGCGCGGCTCAATTATATTTTTCAGTTTGTGCAAAAGCACTCTAAATAATAAAATCTTTAGATGATCATTCGGAGGCATAGAATGCAAAGTAGAATAAGAGCAGACTCAATTTGATTGGGTCTATGTATGAGAAGTAACCGAAAGTGCAAGACGTCTCACGCCCATTAGGACTGGATAAGGCATTGAATGCATAAAATACGTTGTATCTAGAAATCTTTATGAAAACTGAAGAATTGAATGGAGTGGCTTATAGTCGAATTCAAAATGGCCTTTACAGGCATTCGTTGAGAAGAGAGGGGGCTAATTTGTAGCGCAGTTCATATATAAATGATCTTTGTCAGAACTATCACTGAAACTCAAACAAAAACTCTTTTTATGTAAAAAATGTGTTATTGGACCTGCACGTGTGAGCGTGCGTGTGCGCGTATGTGTGTATACCTTGGATTCATCCAGATAAGTATAAGTTTCTTGTCACATCTTTATTTACGTGCCTCCATATAATTGAGCGAGTGCTTAAAATTTTCAAATTACAGTATCAGTTCCTTATATTTCGGAATTCTTTATGTGATAGTATTGAAGCTATACAGCCGGATTGTGGATGGTCTATACATGTCTATATAGAAAAATATTGTCCGGAAGGGTTTGGTTATCTTGCTCACTAAGGCGACCTAAGTTGTGAGTGTAACCTGGAGAAACAAAACTGTTCTTACCACTGATCAGTCCTTTACTATCGAAAACATCGGGGACGTTAAACGCTTGCTTTAACATTTTGAAATATCTCCTGTTAACTGATTCTGTTACAGCAATAACTGCTTCAATTCTGGCTTGCTCGGTTTACGATTTGTTTCTTTTTAACGTTAAATAAGATCTTTCTTTTTCAACTACTGAGTAGGGGCCTCCAGTACAGTACCAATATTACACCGCAATAATTGAAAATTACGCACAGTGTGAACAAATTATCTGTAACGGTACATATATGTTATGCCTATCCTTGCCAGTTTGAAAGATCCGAGTTAATTCCTTTGATTTATTTCTTCTTCGGCATATACTCACCTTATGTTTTCCAAGCGAACAAACATCGTCATTTTTAAGCTGATTATTCAATTTTCTCATTTACTGAATGTAAACTCACCACCCCGGACCTATAATCTCCAGGGCATGATAAGCTGAACGACTTAATGAAGTATTGTCATGCAAAACAAATTCATTCCCCTACTGGAAGGCACATAATTTTCTCTACTGCAGTGTAACGTAATGATCTGATATCCCGTCAATGATGTATAAACAATATTGTACTATATATATGTGTTATAACAGAACGCTTGGATTGAAATTTCCATATACACAAAAATCTATAGTTGCTGATTGTTTCATAACATCTATAAATATAAAGGAAGTATTTTGAAATTGGTGGGAACATATGATAAAAAAATGTGAGAAATCATCACAATTAAGGGAGGTAATTCTGAAGAATATCCATATTATGAAATATTTTACAGACTGGACAGGAAAAGATCAATGTTGACGTTTAACATTCAGGTGTTACCTTGCAAATGACACATTGTCTCATTATGGGGGACTTTCGTGTAAGTAAAATCACTTATTGGTGAGAGGTTTGGACCAGAAAGGAAATAGGTCCTATTGAATTTGACCACTGACAGTGACTTTGACCTTTGAGTTAGAGAAAAGGGGTTGCGTAAGACACGTTGTCTCATTAGGGAAACATTTGTGCCTTGTAATATTAATGTCAGTATTACTGACCATACAGGAAGAAAACTATCGACCTTTGACCTGCAATTGTGACCTTTAAAGATTGTTGAGTTACAGTCCGGACATGAATAAAGCCCTGTTGACTTTGACCTCCAAGTGTGACCTTGACCTTTCTGCTAAGGGGCTGGGTTTACCGCATGCCAAGTTTTCTCACCAAGAGGAATATTTGTGCCATTTGATATTTAAATCCTATTTTGCACGACAAAGTTATGGACCGAAAAGTTAAAAACCCTTTTGTCCTCTATCTCCGAGTTTGACCCTGACCTTAAAGCTAGGGTATGGGTGTTGCGCACGACACATCGTATGATTATGGGGAACATTTATGCCAGGTACTATTGTAATTCCTTTATTGATGACAAGTGGTCTGGACCAGACACGAGACAAACCTTGTTCATGCCATGTTAACATTTGACTACCAAGTGTGACTTTGACCTTTGAGCTAGAGGTCTGAAAGTCATGCATGACATATCGTCTTATTATGGAGTATACTTGTGCCCCGTAATAATAAAATCCCTTCATGGATGGCGAAGTTCTGGACCAGACAAAAAATGTCTTATTGACCTTTGACGTTCAAGTGTGACCTCGACTTTTGAGCCAGGGGTTCGGGTGTTGAGCATGACATTTCGTCTCATCATGTGGAACATTTTTGCAAAGTGATATTATAATCCTTTTAAAGAATATTGAGTAACAGCCCGGACAGGAAAAAAAGCCCTGTTGGCTTTGACCTCAAAGTGTGACTTTGGCACAGGGTTTTCCGCATGGCAAGTTGTCTCATTCAGGGGAATATTTCTACCAATTGATATTTAAATCCTGTTTTGCATGACTAAGTTATGAACTGGAAAGGTAAACATATCGTCTTACTATGGAGTATACTTGTGCTACGTAATAATAAAATCCCTTCGTGGACGGCAGAGTTCTGGACCGGACAGAAAAAAGTCCTGCTTGACATTTGACGTCCAAGTGTGACATTGACTTTTGAGCAAGGGGTTCCAGTTTTGCGCAAGATACGTCGTCTCATCATGTGAAACATTTTTGGAAAACGCAATTCTATAGTCCCTGAAACTGGTTTTCAACCAGTAAGGGAGTAATAACTGCTTTCTTTCTTTGTAATATATGTTGATAAAAAGATAAGTACGGTTTTATACGTTTTATTGTACTTTAAGATATATCAAAACATCGTAAACGTACACAGTTAATAAAGATTTCCCATGAAATTACCCTGCCTATGGAAAATACCACACATTATTTGTTCTAAAACTCATCTCGTACTCGTCCTCAGATATAACTTCAAACACTGTTTTATTTTGCCTGACATAATCACGAGCATCTTCTTCGTCCATTTCATTCAGGAAGAAACACATATCAACCAGTAGAGACTGATTCAGCGAGTGGGCACTGTCAACGAACCTACGCCATGTTTCTAGGCTCACTCTGACTCTATATAATTCAATGTGTGTGAGATTTCTCATTCCGGTAGTGACAAAGAGAACGTTCTCATCAATATCTGCACCACATAAACTTAGTTTCCGCAGCTGATGAAAGGTCTGTACCACCGAGTTTAGTTCTGTGTGGTATTTAACATCATTTGACGAAGATCCTTCCAGGTAAAGTTCCTTTAGATATCTGGCATTTCCAAGACAATCAATAGCTAATACATTGTTACTAGTAGAAACCAAACGTAATATTTCTAGATGTGTAGGGTTAATGTCAGGAATTTTCACACGACTACAACGTACAAGATCAAGTCTCTGAAGCTGATCCTGTTTAGAAAGATTAACTTCATGACCATTACAATCAGAATTGGTACAATTTACACCCACCAATACAAGAAATGTGTCACCATATATTAACTATTCATGCATTTCATGCTTAAGAATAAGTCTTTTTTTATATATATATGCATTAACCAATTGTTTTGTAGTAAAAATATCTTTATAAATCATTTCTATTGTAGATAAAACTTTGTTTCAATTTATTACTCTTGTTAATAATATTTTATTATCATACTAAAATGGAAAAAAAAAACTGTTTTTAAAAAGAAAAATGTATATCTGTTTTTACTTATGTATATAAAACAAATAATTTTCTATTGCAAACTCATATAAGAGAAATGTGTTCTCCTTATCATAAGCAATCTAAAGATCATTATCTAATCATGCTTACTATCATGCTGGTTTTTCTCTGCCACAGAGCGAGATGCATGTAATTATAATTATCTATTAATGATGCATGCCCTTGGGGTTACCTGGCTCAAAAAGAGCGATATTTCTGGCAAATTCGTAGCAGTGTATATGCCAAACAGCAGGTTTATCGATATTTTAGTGTAAAGGGAAACAACTACAACGGCGCACAAGGCAAAAAATCAATACCGACAAGAGTTGCGGTTCTCGTATATTTCACGCTCAAAGTTGGGGATGAAAATGACAGTACCGTATCTTTATTAGAATTGAATAACCAAACTTCAATACCTTGAAAATTCATTTGATTTGTTTTTATTTTTTTAATACTGAATATTTGAACAAATGTAGCTCACCAATATTTGTACATGTAACCGATTTCAGGTGGGCATTTTGTGAGCGGTAAAATCCTCTGTAACATGTTTAAATCAATATCAGGTGATTTCTGTAATAGCTTTGACTTTTGAAGAGCTATACCTCTTTCATATGTACATGTTTGATCGAATTTAAGGCCATTATTTGGAAATTTAGGAAGTTTTAATGTTAATAATCTGTGTAACTAAATAACATATCTTACTGGTAGTTTAACAAACTTAAAGGTTGGATGATTTGATTACTATGTTCATAATGACTACTAAAAATACCTAAGCTAGCATAGAAGAGAATTAAAGTCATCAAAATATGAAAATTTTGGTGGCATTAACCCATATGTATAATAATTTCGGATTAATTTGAAATAGCTGTCATGTCATCTTGAATAAAGTCTTATATTGTTGGATCTGCTTCCCTTTTGTTGTTCCCCATTGGGAACTTCCTTGAAAATGTTGCGGTCGTATCAGCTTTTGCAATACTTTTATCATTTCTACTCCACTATCAAAGAATATGTCTATCAGTATGCATATCGCCCAGAAATGAAACACGAACTAGAGGTTTGGCCAACTGGCATTAAGGTGCAAAGGTATCTAATTTTTTGGTTAATTATTCATTCATTTTGTTTTTTTATTGTACACATGAGGGTTCTGTTCCTTTATAAAGGATAAGAAGTTCTTAAGATTTACTCTTTTTCTGTGATGATGATGATGGTACTGCAGATGATTTGGCCTGCTTCGTTCACTTATAATGTGCTTTACTTTTATTTTTGTTCTTAGCGGTGCTGTTGGTGAATTATCATACTGTTCATCACGTTCAAGTATTTTGCCCCTTATGACTACACTAACTACTATCCAAGTATATAGTGTTGTTTGCCGGCATCTGTGTCTCTTCGCCCTCCAACATCTGTATCAATGGTGGATCCTTGACAACGATCGCAATCTATTCCTTATTATTATTGTCGTATACAATGTTTTAATCTACATGAATTAGTAACTATAACACCATTGTTACCCAAACCAACAGAATTTCGTTGATCAGTTCTTTCGTCACTAACAGCTATTTTACTAAAGGGCTACTACTGAAAACTTTTGCATACCAGAAAAACGGGATTGCCTATTTCCCTAGTCGAGTAATGCCTGTTTTTGGTAAATATCGGTTTATCTCGCAATTGAACAAAGAAGAAAATCCTTAAAATATACTACATTTTACGCTGTGGTAACAGTTATGTAAAACAGTCGATACACTATGGCAGTCATCTTCATTGTATGTTAAAGACATAAATTCACTATGATTATGCTTGTTTTTATGTGTTTAGTTTGTTTCTTGTTTGTGAAACGCAATAATCCACAATGGTACTTATAAGCGTATTAACTTTAGTGTTATAGTGTTAGTGATCGAAGAATAGTTTACAAAACCCATCAGTTTGTATTGTTTGTTTTGGGTTTAACGCAGTTTTTCTACGGTATTTCAGTCATGTAACGGCGAGCAGTTAACCTAACCAGTGTTCCTGGATTCTGTACCAGTACAAAGCTGTTCTCCGCAAGTAACTGCCACTTTCCCCACATGAATCAGAGATGGAGGACTAATGATTTCAGACACAATGTCGTTTATCAAATAGTCACGGAGAACATACGTCCGGCCCGAGGATTGAACTCACGACCCCTCGATCCGTAGACCAAAGCTCTACCTACTGAGCTAAGCGGGTGGGCTGGCAGATATGTTGTTTTCAGAATGCCGAAGCCGCATAATGCAGACATAGCAAAATAGCGAAGATTGCCATAGCACAGAAATGGGTAATATTTTTTTTAATATAAAATGAGTTAGTTAATTACCGAAACGAACAACCGCTAAAATTAATTTTTAGTTTATGCTTTTGGATGAAATACTGAAATATAAGTGAAAAATATTTTTGATAATTTCACAGTGAAAAATATCAATTATATTTTCACTGTCCTACAGTTGGGACTACTTTTAAAAATTTCCCCTTGAGGTGCCTCAAACACAGTCAGTAGTTTCAATAGTTACTTCCCCTCTATGCATTTCGAGTGACTTCCCCCAAATTGTCCACAAGCAATAATGTATATAACGTTTTCACGTCTGCTTACTGTCAACTACCATCGCTGCCAAATCGGAAATAGATCCTGAAGTTATGAGACAAATAATGGATAAATTCTTTGATACAGAGCCATTTTGGCGACTTCCAGGTGGAAAAAGAATTTTCTGAGAGTAGATCCTGATGAATTACTCGTTGCTAATAAAAACAAGAACACTCGTTAGAAAACTGTCTATGACATGAAGCTTGTAAATGCCTTTTTGATGTCAAGAAATGAGGACAGGTTGATTCATTTTATTCCTCCCAAGGAGCACAACAATAATCTCTGCAATTTCATTTAGGCAGTAACAAAAAAGATGGATCGTAGTATGAGCCTATGACACTTAGACACATCAGGTCTTTGGACATTAAGATATCAATAGTTATGGACATAGCGTTTGCTAAAACAAGAGCTGTTTTAAAAAGAAAACATCAAGAATTGAAGAAAATTGGTCTTGGAAAAATAAACCAAAAGCAGCTGAGGCACTTGACGATGACCTAATTACAAAAATGCATGAGGCTGATACCCTTTGAACAAAATAGTCAAGAGCATTACTTCATTCAATGTGGTAAGTTTGCCTATCTTCTTTTGTGTACGGACAAAGAAATTCATCAGTTGTGTTGGTGTGATGTAAAGTTAAACCTGCAAATCACATCATGCAAATCTCAGTACACAAGAACTTGAACAGCATTAACAATTACAGCAAACTAAACAATGTTCAAAACCGCCAGATATCTGACATTCTGTCAAATAAATCAACAAAACGTTCCTCTACCATTGTTTGCAACCCTGGCCATCCATCAACTTCTGGCCCAGTTAGTATTCACAGTATCTCCCAGGATTTTTCATTAGTTCAAATATTCATGGCAAAGAGATCATTAATATGGGCAAAAAGACTGATATTCAACATCTGTCACAAATACATAACCTTCAAATACCCTACATAGGACCTTCAAGCATAGGACCGCCAGTTGTTCTGATTTTCCTCGTCGGAGGCCATATAAAAGAAACAAGTGTATTTGCGACTGTGAGTTACAATCGGACTTATTAAAATGTTTAACAACCACGTAAATATTCAAAAACTTTGTTCCTGAATAGTTGTATTTTTCAAAATATTGTATTTTTTCAACAGTTTTTCCATATCCATTAAAAGTTGTGTATTCATTCACCACAACTTTCGTACAAATGAAATGAATTAAAACAAAATTAATTGCATATTTTTTATTAAAAGTTATTATTTCACTTTCACAAAATTATCATTTATGTCAGAGATATTTCCGATTCGGCTATGATGACAGCTGACAATCAAGATTAGATGTCAAAACTTTATACATGTAAACTTTATATATGTATTGTTTGTGAACAATCTAGGGAAAATTTATTGTATATTTTTCGTCAAAAGTTATTTCACTTTCTTAAATTAATGTCAGATGTCAATATTGGATATATTTTTCATTTAATTTACTTTTTGTACTTCAGAGAAAAACAGATTAGATTGTTGAAGTAGTTTCCGACATTCTTTCATTTCAAACATTTTTATGAAAAACATGCAAAATTGTTGTACAGTTTTGTCAGGACTTCTTTCATTTTCACACTTTTCAGTTGAAAATTTAGACTTTCATCGGTAGAAAATTATGAAATAAATTAAAATCTGTGGTGCTTTAACGGTTTTGTTCATTTACACAGACAACTTGTTGAATTTTAAAGTAACTGTTATTGCTTCATTTAAACTAACTAGAATATTAAATAAACTAAAAATTTGTTGTAAAATCAACAATCATTTTAACTGTATTAAAATATAAATAGTCTAATAATAAATATTATTATAGTAAACATATTCCATTCAAAATTTCTTTAGTCAGGATCAACGTAACATAGGCCTACATTTATTATGTACACTTTAAACATTCGTTTTCTGTTAAACTGATTTTGACTAATGAAATTATTTGCTTCTTAGAAACATCCTTAACTTTTTGCCGGATATATTATTTTTTTGCAATTGCTCACCACAAACCCTTTCGGCGGGGGATACCAATTCATCGAGTTTGCTTGTTTGAATTGGTGGTCTCTGACCCAGGCCGAACAACCGCGACGTCATCTAAGGAACGTTCTCCTTGACTATATGCGAACGTCGTCAAAAACAGCGGCCTGTTATCACTAAGCAGCGTTGATGTAATTTTAGCGCTTTGATTTTTGCTCTTCATGCAGAATAAACGTCATAATTTTCAATGGAAAAGAATGGGGCAAATTTAAATATGATATTCTTTGATAACAATTCACGCAGAAGATGACTGAATGTATGGTATTAATGGCAGTGATAAACGATTTTTAAAACTCGAGAAATATAAAAAGAAACAGATTTTGTATACAAGTTATATATTTTTTTTTTAACCGATAGTATTTCTTCGGAAGGTGGCTATTGTCTGAATGATTTTTGCTTTTAATGTATTGAAAACGTGATACGCATTCTATCGTTGCAATAATTATAGTTGTATTGTTTTAAATGATAGAATTCAGGTATTTATAGCTTATTTGGGTTAATTTCAGTGCAGCTAGTGTTCTCTTTTGGATTTTATTCAGCTAGACACGAGGTCTACTTCATCACTTGGTTGAAAATATATATAAAGATTTTAAAAGTTAGTGTTACAACAATCTTAAAATATTTCGCCTAACGTCATGAAGCAATATACAGTGACACTGACAGGAGAGGAGGAGTTTGAGGTTGAGGTGTAGGCATTTCCCACGGACACACATCTATACTAAAACAAATTGCTAAACCGCAACTTTTTGATGCTGAACATTTCTGCTAGAACGATGAAAGCTTCCAAGCGTCCCAACTGGTCAGTATTTATTGGTTTTTACCATTTTGCCGTCGCGTCTTTGATACTAGTAAATCACGTGAGCGTAACCGGTAAATGCATAAATGGCGAATATGCAAATCAAGTTCAATTCAAAACTTTGTGATAAAAGTGTTCTTAATTAATTTTCTAAAAGAGCAAATAATCTACAAGTATGGGTCATAATGAGGGCAACGGAGAAGGACCGGGCCATGGATGTACCCATTGAAACAATTTTTTTTTTTTTAGATTTTGTTTGCAGGGTAAATAATGCTGTTCGAAATCACTAGCCTAACTGTTTAATTTCAGTTTCACTATTGAGCTCTATATTACACTCGAGTTGCATATTTCGAAACCGGTTTTAGCAGTAAAAATGATTTTAAATATAAGGGGTTACAAAGTACTCATATAGTCGTTTAACGCCAGGCAAAGACAAAATATGAAAAAATTATGGTTCTTCGACATCATCTTCAAAAATCGCCTCTCTCTAAAAGCGTTACTCCGGATTTGATCACATAACCTCGATGAGAAGCCGTTGCCGAACAGTAATTCAGGCTGTAGGTGGACATATCCGCTACTTAAGTTCTTCCGTCATTTTTTTTTTTTGGCCGTCCTGTTGTATGTTATTTTTATAAATCTTACAAGGGTTTCCGTAATGTTTATGAAATAACATTTTGGTTAATTGTTTCTGAGATTTTAGTTGATAGTTTTAGTTAGGGTCCTGCAAAAAGTTATCTCACTAAGGGTTTCCGTAGTTTTATCCCGGGTATTCTTTTAAACGCTTCTTTGCACTTGAACGGTGTGTCAAATAGCTAACGATATCCGTTTATTTCGTGCAAATTTCTTTTCAACTTCTTGAGGATTTTCGAATTGAAATACATGCAATCATATACACTGACCAATTTACTTGTCACATTGTAAAATGAACGAAAGGACTGAAATTCGTAGCTATATTAAATGCCGCATTAGGCTTGATATAGATCCAAGGCAGATATTTGATGAATTGTGTGGTATATATGGACGGACACTCATGCCATTTCAATGCGCACAGTTTTACGCGGGTTAAAGCTTTTAAAGCTGGACAATGATCTGTCGAAGATGATATCCGTTCTGCGTAGGCCTAAACCGAATTAATTTTGTACATTTTGCGTTTCTTTGTATACAGAGAACGTGTTGACTCGTGCTGCTGCGATATGTTACGTTACAGTTCCATAGCATTTTATTTGTTTATTTATTTTGTTGGGATTAACGTCGCACCGACAAAACATGATGTAATGCATATTTCATAAATCAAGACTTCATATGTCAAAGTAAAACGACAAAAGTATTAATGTATATAGCACACATAAAAGAACAAACATGTACATGTATGTATTATATATAGAATCTGAAAGGACAACAAAAACACCATGTATTTACTGATGGGCGCAAGTGTGTGCGGACTTTGCAGTTTAAATATATCAAGTATTAATGCTTATTAGACAGTTATTTGTGTCCCCATTAATGTTCTAAGAAGTCGCATTATTTGACAGTGTGAAAGTTTGCATTGAAAAAGTATATTATTATCGACTTCGTAGTCTGCGAAAACTTTTGGAATGTTGTGAATGAAACGTATTCCACTTGAATTTAATTATTAGTATGCATTCCAGTTTCAAGAACCGGGGCCTCCGTGGCCGAGTGGTTAGAGTCGTTGACTTCAAACCATTTGCCCCTCATCGATGTGGGTTCGAAACCTCATTTGGGGCGTAGAATTCTTCACGTGAGGAAGCCATCCAGCTGGCTTACGGAAGGTCGGTGGTTCTACCCAGGTGCCCGCTCGTGATGAAATATGCACGGAGGGGCACCTGGGGTCTTCCTCCACCATTAAAGCTGGAAAGTCGCCATATGACCTAAAACTGTGTCGGTGCGACAATAAACACAACAAAAAAGTTTCAAGAACCATCACAAAGAGTCCCCACACGTATACCAAAATAATATTCATGATACTTGATACACTTTGATAAATCTATTATGCACGGTTTTCTCGTGATCATTCCGTCGCTGCACTTTTCATCATCATCTCCCTTACATTGAATGTATTGTGAGCCCTGGTTCATTGTCTGATCGGGATAGAAGATCTCAGTTCGATGGTGATAAGGACCATTTGATGGGAAAAAGCAGCCTGTGAATAAATTACAGGTTGGCAAGTGACTAACGATATCTCGGTTATGGACCACTCTCCAACTGTTGTTTAAAAGTCGGTCGTGGTTTAGGGCGTACTGTTTATCACCAACTCTGGGTAATCCATACGTGTAAAGATA
This sequence comes from Mercenaria mercenaria, assembly GCF_021730395.1. NCBI lineage: Eukaryota > Metazoa > Mollusca > Bivalvia > Venerida > Veneridae > Mercenaria > Mercenaria mercenaria. The sequence goes on from NW_026463301.1 coordinate 19,963, forward strand.
CATCCTGTTTACAGGAACTAGTTTCTGATACACAAGAGACACCGCTGCAAGAGAGGCGATGGCTCCACCTAGCGAGTGACCTGTGACCACAACATCATACGCTGGATACTGTCTTACAAGGGAAGTAACACTTGCATTTACCCCTTGATACAACTTTTGATAAGCATTAGCGAAATAGCGCTGAACGTTCCCACCAGTCGGGAAAGACGTTTTTGGTGTTGTTAATATCGATATAATTTGATCGTAAATTTGCAAACTATTAATAACTGTTCCCCGGAATGCCACAGCTATGATTCTCTTTTTATTAGACACAGCAGTATATGCAAAACACTCTTCATACTTGAACAGTGGCAAATCTTCGCAACTGTGTCTTATGATGTTCTTTATAACGAAATCTCCTGTAGGGTATATCTTCCTAAGGCATTTCTGCGGGTCATTCGTGTATGCAGCAGCCGACATAAGTGTGTACCAAAATGCGGCTTTTGGGTCATACCTCCCATATTTCCTTTCCTGGCATTTGGCTGCATCTTTAACGTTTTGGTTCTGTAAGCAAGGATTCAGCGGAGAGCCATCAGCATGACAGTTGCGATCCAATGGACACCAGCGGCAACTCTTGCCGATCCAACTTTTGCTGTTAACACAGGTTTTACAGTCCACATGCGTACCACACTGAGGCTTGGCAGACGACCACACCGTGAACAGAGATAGGAAAATTACGCTTAATCTCCAAATTGCCATATCTCGATTTTTTTCCCAAAATATCACTAAACTTTATATTCTTTGTTACACTGATCTACTGGAGATCAGTAAGTATAATCTCTTGTATTTCCTTTTCGGGCATTCGTTAATTTCCCTGTTGTGTCAATATCTTAGCGATAGTTTTGTTAAGAGAAATGTTCCTGTATTGATAGATTTTGTCGAAACCGTTTTAATCATGTAAATTAGTCATTTCAAAGTGTTCATCTTAATATAACAATATTTTCACAGCGTAATTTATGCTAACTAAAAGCAAGATAAACCCGATAAATGAGAAAACATCGTTTGTACAAGTGGTTTATTCGAATAACAGGAAGATATTTTAAAGAAAATATATTTAACACTTCCTGCTTACCGGGATGTAAATGATATTAGATATTAATGGTTTCGTTTTGTGACATAGACATGAAGAATCGATTTCAGTTTATTTCCCTGGCCAATTCACATATAAACCGAACCGAAACCGTCAGAATGCATTATAAAAACGGCCTTAAAGCGTAAACCTTTTTAAACAGATATAAATGTTTTAAATATATAATAAAATATTAAAAATTAAAAACTAGTGTTGTAAGTTGATAATCTTATATGTCAACAAACGACCTTGTCTGTAGGTCAAGACACAGTTAAATGGTTTCCGGATGATAACTTGAGAACGTTTTGGCCTCGGATCATAAATTATGGTACACAGGTGTACCATCATGAAATACAGGTCAAGTTCTACTTTGAGGTCAGTTGGTCAAAGGTCAAGGTCACAGTGACTTGGAACAGTTAAACAGTTTCCGGATGATAACTTGAGAATGCTTGGGCCTAGCATCATGAAAATTGATAGGGAGGTTGGTTATGATTAGCAAATGACTCCTAATGATTTTGAGGTCAGTAGGTCACTGGTCAAGGTCACAGTGACCCTGGGCTTTTTAACGGTTTTCGGACAATAACTTGAGAATGCTTGGGATTAGGATCAGGAAACTTAATCTGGAGGTTGGTGGTGTCAAGCTGATGACCCATATTGATTTTGAGTTCCAAAGGTCAAAGGTCATTTAAACCTTTTAAGGACAATAACTTGAGAATACTTGGGCGGAGGATCATGAAACTTCATAGGGAGGTTGATCATGACTAGCAGATGACCTCTATTGATTTTGTGGTCAGTAACTCAAAGGTCAAGCAAGTTCGGCTTTGACATTGGCTTAGTTCTGTGACAAGGCCATATTGTGGGGCTATAATTCGTCACTCCTGTGACAACTCTAGTTTTATCTCTTTTTAACAGAATAATCTTTTTATGCCTTTTTTGACAGACGTGATAAAAGCCCTCAGTTCACCTTTGAGTCAACAGACAGAAATTGAATACTTTTATTTCATAGTTTGAATACCATAATAAACAGATCTAATCGAAATAAATTGGTTAACAAAGGTCATAATTCAAGACCTATAAGACCTGTTTTGTTAAACTGTGTTTCTTCTTCTTTTTAATTCTATCTATTGTGATATTATTATGTTCACAATGCTCTATTTTATCATGTACATGCAGTCCAACAGGTATATCTAGTGTGCTCAAGATCAAAAACGTTTAATCTTGATTTACTTTCTCTGAAAAAATGCCTCCGATATGTCTTTTTGTACATCATCGTTTAAAGGTGGTTACTCGGCAGTAGATTTGTTCAAAACTTACTCAACTAATCATGTACACTAAGTTGTGTTCACCAAGTTGTTAATACATATCAGATTTTCACTGAATTTTCTATTCTTGTTGCCGAACCAGGAGAGCGTTATATTAGCATAAGTATACACTGAATAAACATATTTTGCCTAAAGAATAATATGAATATAAGCGCTATTGCATAAAAGTTGTCAAAGATTTGAATTGATAAGTACACATATTGCAAGAATTAATTAGAAACGTTTATAAAATTGATATAACCTCCGTTTTCTATCTCGGTTGTGCAACCAAGATAGATTAAAAATTGTGCGTGTTTGGTTTGGGACACAATCATACGTCATACGGCGATGGTGAAGGAAGACCCCAGGCGCCTCTGGATAGAAACACTGATCTTTCGTAAGCCAGCTTGATGGCTCCCTCACGAACCCACATCGGTGAGGGGTAAGTGATTCAAAGTCAGCGGCCTTAATCACTCGGCCATGGAGGCCCCCGGATAGATGGATTCCAAAGATACACGCTGTTTTAAAGCTTGCCTTTTGTTTCAGGTAGTTGAATTGTCCAAACATTTATCAAACACAAATGTAAAACTAGAAATTATATTGAAATCAAAAGAAGTAGACAACTTTTTAACTATTTTTAAATGAAAGGGAGGTAATTATAAAATTTCAAAAACAGATAAAATATAAATTTCCAATATAGACCTAACTCCATGTAATGGGTCTTTTTATTCCTTAAATCAATATCTAACAGAATATATGAGAACTGAAAAATGTAATAAAATGTTGCTCAAATGTGACTTACCACATTTAAATCAAAAGTAAAAACAAGCTGATTGCAATGAAATTTATTTTTCAAATTGTAAATGATGGGGAAAGATGTCAATTCTGATTCTAACGCTGTAGAAACGCCGTGACTTAAATAGATTAATGTGCTTACTCCAGATCGTTCGACTTGGTTATATGTGTGTGTATATTTTAAAGACGTTAATCGGTGAAGAACGTTTTCATTCTGATGCATGTTCCTATAAAACTAACAGGGAACAATTACTATTCACTTACGAACTTATAATTAGATATGTTGTATTTGTCTTTGTATTAGACATCTTCTAATCGAGGGCTGAAAGCAAAACTGTCGTAACTTACTCCTTCTATATTTAATTCCAGTTACAACAGTTTTCTATCCAACCCACGAAATATATGGCAAACACTACATCTTTCGTAAAACGGTATACAATGTGGTCTTTTCAACCTTCTGCACTTTCTTAAGATAAACTTATTTTGATCTATATACTTAGTATTAAAATGGAAATCACAATTACTCACTATAGACAACAGATTTGTTTGATTTAATAAGTCTAGTTGTATACCAAGTCTGGAAAAGTGACATTTAACCTCTGTTATAAGACAAAAAGTAAAATAATATCTAACAAATTGTGAACATCATACTTCATTAAAACCTAATTAGCGCTGCAGTCAACTGTGTTATCACCTTTTGTGAATAAAACTGTAACACGGTACATCATGTGGTACATGCACATAATGTAGTATATGTACATCATGTAGTATATACACATCATGTAGTTTATGTACATCATGTAGTTTATACACATCATGTGGTATATGAACATCATGTAGTATATGTACATCAAATAGTATTTGTACACCATGTAGTATACACACCTCATGTAGTATACACACATCATGCAGTTTATGTACATCATGTAGTATATACACATCATGTAGTGTATGCACATAATGTAGTATATGCACATCATGTAGTATATACACATCATGTAGTATATACACATCATGTAGTTTATGAACACCATGTAGTATATGTACATCATGTAGTATATACACATCATGTAGTATTAGTAACCATGTAGTATATGTACACCTAGTTTTTGATCCAACATGACCCAGATTCAAACATGACCTAGAGATCATCAATACTAACATTCTGATCAAGTTTCATAAAGATTGGGGCACAAATGTGGTCTCTAGTGTGTTCACAAGCTATTCCTTTGACCTGATTTACTGACCTAGTTTTTGACCCCACATAACCCAGTTTCGAATTTGACCTAAAGATCATCATTACTAACATTCTGACCAAGTTTCTAAAATATTGCGGCACAAATATGGTCTCTACAGTGTTCACATGCGGCTCTCAGTCACAAGCTTTTCCTTTGATCTGACACTACCTAGTTTGACCACTAGTTTTTGACCAAGACATCAGACTAACTCGACCATGTTTCAAATACTGTGACCTTAGACTATGACTATCCCAAGACCTAACACTTCTGACCATCTGTTTCATAAGATGGATAAAAATGTGGTCTCTAAGTGTTCACAAGCTTTTCCTTTGATCTGACCTACTGACCTAGTTCTTGACCCTACCTGATCCAGTTTCAAACTTGACATAGAGATCATCAAGACTTACATTCTGACCAAGTTTCATAAAGATTGGGTCTAAAATGTGGTCTGTAGAGTGTTTACAAACTTCTCCTTTGATCTGACCTACTGACCTAGTTTTTGACCCCCACATGACCCAGTTTCAAACATGACTTAGAAATCATCAAGACTTACATTCTGACCAAGGTTCATAAAGATTGGGTGAAAGATGTGGTCTCTAGAGTGTTCACAAGTTTTTCCTTTGATCTGACCTACTGACCTAGTTTTTAACCCCACATAACCCTGTTTCGAACTTGACCTAGAAATCATCAAGACTTACATTCTGATAAAGTTTTATAAAGATTGGGTTAAAAATGTGGTCTCTAGAGTGTTCACAAACTTTTCCTTTGATCTGACCTACTGACCTAGTTTTTAACCCCACATGACTCAGTTTCACACTTGACCTAGAGATCATCAAGACTAACATTCTGACCAAGTTTTATAAAGATTGAATCTCAAATGTGGCCTCTAGAGTGTTCACAAGGCAAATGTTGACGCATGACGGACGACGCACGACTGAGGATGCACGACGGACGCCGACGGACGCCGGACAATGACTGGTCACAATAGCTCACCTTGAGCACTTTGTGCTCTGGTGAGCTAAAACAACCTTGGGAAAAGTTCCGCCCTAAAGTGATGTATATTTGTCATGAAGATCCATCAAAGGGTTGCTTTGTTTCTTGTACCTTTATTAATTTTAAAAGAATTAAAGGACAATAACTCTGCAATTACTAAGAGATACTGAGGAAAGTTATGAATGCATAATCGCCCTATAGTTGTGTTTAATGTCATGGAGATGTTGTTTTGTGGGAATATATTGATTGTTAAATAGATGAATTAATAATTTTGTGACGTGTAGAAATTCTAGCTATAAACTTTTTAACATTTTAAGCATTTTCATATTTTTCAAATCAAGGGGAAAAGTCTACTTTTACTGGGTCAAGGAGGATAACACTAAATGTGAGCAAAGGTCATGTCTTAATTAATAATTATTTGAGGTTCGGTGATTCTTTTTGAATTGTGAGCATTTTTAATTTCGGACAGAACGACGCACGCATGGACGGATGGACGAACATTCAGACGGACAACGCCAAAACAATATCCCTCCGTCTTTGGTGGAGGATAATAATAGCAGACTCCGTTTGAATTAGAAGAGATAATAAAATGGGTAACACCCCTACAGCACCCTAGCACCGGCATAATTCTCAGCAAGTAATCACAAAATATTGATGTTATCTATTAAACTCATTGATATAAAATAACTTTGCTCTACAGGTTCTTTCTATTGACACTTTTAAATCATCAAATCGAACGAGATATTCCATTAAATTATCAACAGTATTCAAAGTGTTACCACATTTCCCGGCCTGTTAATAGATATTATGTAGGAAACTAATTATCTTATTTTAGATCTTAGAGGTTAAGACTGGATCATACGCGCACCAATTTGACTTGGAGAGGTCACGGAACAGCCCATGTACACCCATTGGCATTTAAATGTCACCTTGAATGTACCTGCTAATCTTACTGAAAGAAAGGTGAAAAATAAGTGTAAAGTAAATAAATGCTTGCATATTATTCTTATTGTCTTAAAAGTTCTTTTTGTATACAAGCAGAACATGGAAATGTGATATTTATTGACAAAATAAGTTTTGCTATTAGCCACAATATACGAGATCTAGAATCAAAATAATTCCATTAAATCCATAAGTCCATTTGTGGACTTTACGATCAAGTTAAGATCATTTATGTGAAGAACGGTATGCCAAAGGCTGATGCTATCGAATGCAAACCGAGCCATTTATGAATATAAATAATTTTCTTTTATTTAACTCTAGTTATTGTTTGTTTTGCTCTACTTTGGCCTTCTTACAATTAAAGCTCAAATGCGAATGATACAGTGACATTTAATTAAGTTAATTAAAATATCAAAAGCTTTGATGCACATGTAGTATGTTGGATCTTAAATATTCTCATTTTACTTGTAAGATTACAATCCAAAACTTGATTTTACTACCGGAACTAAAGCTATGAAATACTACAGCGTGAAATTGTCAGTTTCAGTTTTCTAGAACATTTCATTTCTTTGTCCTAAATCTCAAATAGCATGTATGCTCTGAAAGTACTTCAAACAGTTTCTTGTTTTGTCTGATATAATTATAGAATATATCTCTGTCCATGTTACTGATGCCAGATAGTGTATCCACCTGACATAGAACAGACTGTTGGAGAGTGAGAAGGCTATCAACAAATGTACACCAGGTTTCCATGTCCATTGTGACTCGATACAACTCAATATGTGTAAGCTGTCTCATACCAGGTGCTACAGATAAAGCACCAGCTTTAATTTCTACACAATGCAGAACTAGCTTTTGTAAGACCTGCAAAGTCTGTACAGCCGAATTCATTTTGAGGTTGTATTCAGTACATCGTAAGGTGACCAGATCCCCTATACGAAGTTCAGTCAATTTATTGGCTTTGACCAGACAATAAAAATCTAACGTAGAGACACTGTAATCGTTTAAGGACATCACTTTAAGACATTTAGTGTTCACTTCAGATATATACACATGCTCACAGTCAAAGAGTTCGTATCTTTCAAGCAAACCCTGTTTTGAAAGGTCAGCACTGTGACCGTCACAGTCATCTTGGGCACATACAACATGAGTCATTGTACAAATTCTCAACGACTTTTTCTCCAGCATCGACGAAAATAGTACAAAATAGCAATGAGGTAAGGTGATACCCCATATATTTACGTATTGAAGCCGAGACAGTTTTGTCACCCATTCCCATATTTCTTCATTTGATCTACCGCTTATATTCAACGATAACACATACTTTGGGACGATTCTATGTAAAAGAGATGTGCGTGTCCAAACATCAATGACAACATCAAGAAGATCTGCCACGATCTTATCACATGACTCGCATTCGATCAAACAATCTTCCATAAGTCGTTGTATGTGTAATGGTTCTTCTTCGTTACATAAAATAAGTCCATCATTTCTGTATCTTATCATGCGTTTATCCCTTCTTGCAATAGTTGAAATTAATTCAGAAAGTTCTCCAAGCAGAGATGGAGACAATCCACACACCATTTTAAATAGGTTTGATAACTGTAGTATATCTGCAACAGTTTTACATTTTCCAAAAACCTCTTTCAAAATAGTTTCCTTCTGCATTCTTTGTTTCGTCACTTTTGGAGATTTTTTGTGATGATAGTGACTAGATATATACAATGCGGCAAAGAATTCTAGGTAAGATTTGTGAATGAATGCTAACTTGGTCTTCTCTTTTATTGGGTTGAAAGAATTTTCTTCTACTAGGACGCCACATTGAATTAATTCATTGATATCAGCATTTGACATACCTTTCTTCTGAAGGTTTAATCGACCTTATGTGCTTGTATTCATGTTTGAAGTTAAGACTTCAAGTGCAACTTGGCCTAGAAGAAACAAACTCTGTTTCTTGACTTCACAACTCGAAAATCTATTTAAAAGCTTTGGCAGCTGCAAATCTTTATACTTATCAGGTACACCAATGTCATAGTCACCGAGGACCTTGACATCTTTGTTTTGTGACCAGCTAAGCATTATGTTTACAAGGTGACTATAGGTATCACTGACCGAATTTCCAATTTCATTTCCTGTGTAGTACATCCATACGAGTTGTTGCAAGAGTAAAGGTGTTCTCTCTAGATGTCCTCGTCTGAAGTTCGCGGCTTTCTTTATGAAATTCTTGGAACATACATCTGCTTTGTTTAATTTCGACATATATTTATCAGTAAAATATTGAACTGACTTTGAATTCACTCCTTGTAATTTTATTTTTTGGTCACATTCTGTGGATTTCAAGTTAAGAATTCCTTTTGCCGACCCTCGAGATAATGTAATGAACGTGGAATGCTTTGCTCTATCTCCTTTTGGTATTCCAAAACTCACATGCGGAAAGATAGGTGTGTCTTCTGGAGGATTCCATTCATCTAGACCATCAATAATGATAAGGCAACGTTCTGACTCTTGCTCTATTATCCTGTCTATCAAATCATCGGAAGCAAGATCTGCATCTGTGGCAATTACTTTGATCATTTCTGTTACATCTGAGGTCAACCCGGACATACTCCGCAGAGGTATAAAGAAAAGGAAGTCAAAGTTTCTCATCTCTTGGATATCTGCATTGTTTTCATCTAGGAAAGGATCAACGCTATATTGATAGTCACTGTCGAACTCTGACCCCGGAGTTGGCTTCACCGACCATTCAGTTAGGTTTGTCTCAGATTCAGAAATATCATCATGTATGTCACTTGCATCAGACACGCGGGGTTCACGGTTCTTCCCACTGGAATTGGAAATAACATTGTAGTCATATACATAGTTTGTACTAGCCGAAAATCCATTTCGATAGTAGTCAGTGATATCGCGCTCATCAGTGTTACTAAATATATCGGAAACAGAATGTTCTTGAAACAAAACATTGGTAGTAACTGTATCAGAAACACTTGTGTCGGTAAACATGTTACTGGTAACAAAATGTCCTTGAGTGTTATCATTGTCATTGTAATTGCAAGAATCGCCGGTTATAGTTTTACACCAGTTCTGAATCATCATTTTACAGAAAGAACTTTTCCCTGCTCCAACGTCGCCTAGTATATAAATATTTTTATGCCTTTTGTCATTGGTTTGAAATATATCTCGATAGCGGTGTATAGTCTTCCACTCAGATGTGCTCACTGTACAACATTTCGACGTAGATGCCTTATGTTGGTGTTGCATGTTAACTTGAACAGCCATTTCTGGTGAAACATATACTTCCTCAATATTAACGTCGTTCTCTTGTAGCTTTAATGGTGAGATAGACGTTTTCACATAATGTTTCTGATATAATTTCACTAAGTTATCTTGAAGTGCTGAAAAATAAATATATCTTTGTCACTTATTTTAGAAATAGTGTTCAAGATATTTTCAAAATATTTAAACAAAAATGACTGTGTTTGAGTTCATACCAAAACGTTATGACCCGCTGCATGATGATACATTGCAGTCATTGAGAGGTTTATAAAAGAAAGTACGTATTGATCTTTTTGGTTATTGAAATATTTCTAAACGTGTGCTAAATTTCAAAAAAGTACTTTTAATAATTTTTAGATATTAGAAAAATAACAAATGACGGGCTAGCTTCTTTGTTCAATATATGAACGGTGAACATGATGATTTTATTCAATGATAAGATGATATAAAAGACTACCATGTTTTGCTTGAACGTATTTCAACTGTTTCTGATGGTGGTCACGTATATCGTCCAGTTCGTCTTTCGTACCAACTTTCTCAGCGAGTTGCTGAAAAACAAACGTTCAATGAAGCTAACAAAAGACTTGCTTATTGTTGTATTAGGTCTTGTCCTAAAGTTTTACCTTTAACAAGATTATACCAAGTCAACATTTACAAAAATGTAATACTATCTAAACGCAGGTCTGGGATATAAAATGAATAACTATAATAGTTCGATGTGTAACGTTAAATGCATATGAAAGAACTTAAGATCTTAATTCCATACAATAAGTATCAGCGGAAATTAAAGAATTCAACGTCCGACAGTGGCCCACAACATAAAGTTACGCTATAGTTATAAAAGTTAATCGAAATTCTTATATTGTTGTTCACGAGCCTCGTTACCACAAAAAAACAGTTAGCCAGTGAAAGATTCTTATAATCGAACTTTTTCATTAATGTAAAATAGTATAACTTTGTGGTGTAAAAGAATTACATTTATCTCTGCTGACGCCAGCTGGGCTGGCAAATTCAACCCTACCGTTCATCGCGGGCGTGCACCTGGGTAGAAACACCGACCTTCCGCAAGCCAGCCGGATGGCTTCCTCTCAGGAAGATTTCACCGCCCCGTGTGAGGCTCCAACCCATATTGATAAGAGCCAAGTGATTTGCAGTAAGCGACATAAACGACACAGCCACGGAGGCCCCATCGATCCAGTCAAAGTCCATCAGACATATACTATTCCCCGGTCTGTGCAAGAGTTTATCCCTGACAGTGTTAATTGTCTCCAACATTCGCGTCAAAGCTAGGGTCATCCGAGGCGAGTAGGCAAGGTCTATGACTTCAGATCACTTGCATCCTACCTCTGCGGGGTTGAGTCAAGAGCCCACCCTTATCTGGAATACTATCAGGAGGGGAAAATGGGTTATATTATCTCAATTTGGTCGGTGTGAGTTATAAACAAACCGTTCGCTAAGAATGTTGCAGAAGTCTGTGGATACTACTTGATTAGGGTAGCGGAGCTTCAATGATACAGGACAGTTTCAGAGCGAATACGTTTTCTTCGTATACTATTTGGTCATCCTTCGCCCATAACAGAAAATTACTTTTTCAACAACCAAAATAAGCCGAAATCGCATATGGACAATACGTAATCGAATGGAAAATGCCGAGTGTCATTACAGGTACGCTACCTCAATAGCAATAAGCTGAATTCTATTCAAGATAAGGCCTTTCTTAATTGAAAAGTCAGTAATAGCTTCCCATTTCCATACAAAACATTTTTGGTACACGTGGACAAAAACAGCTTACACGCTATATTCCTCCCGGTCAAAAGACAATAGGTAAGGGTAGATTTCTCGGAAGCACAGAGCACCTAAAACACAGCCTCAGAGCCACGCATTAGCAAAGTAGGCCCACAACAAAAAGAAGCTGTAATGGAAAAATATTGCAGACGGGTTGCTTTAAACATTTAACAAGGACATATTACTTTATGTGAAATATAGACAGAGGGTGAGAAAGTGGTAAAAAGGTGGGGTGGGGGCAGGAATTTTAAGAGGAAAGGAAAACAAGGATGAAAATATAAAGGGAATGCAACGTTCCTTAATAACAGCACATTACAACGTAAACGCAGACACTCGTGTACCACAACCAAATACACAACCATACACAACTAAATAACAAAGAAAACAGTATGGCACCGTCTTAGACTCACAATCACACAAACGTCACATATTGAAAAGAATAATTGCTAAACTGATTTTGAATGCTTAAGCAAAATTTCTGGGCTTAAGAGGTAAGGGGTTCATGTACTGACTATAGATGTTCACGCTATGAAGTTAAAGGCCGTAGGTCCCCAAAAATAATTTAGCTATTAAATGATTGGAAACAACTAATACTCTTAGGATTAAATTTATCGCCATTTTTTCACTCATAAAAAGACACAGAATGCCATTATCTCAACTGCTATTTTCTCTAGTTCTTGATCGGAAACTTAATCGTCAGATGGACACAAAACAGGCAGATCGAAATACGCAATACTGTAATCTCCCTAAAATTGGAATCGTATTAAGTATGCATGCAGGTTTTTCTTTCCGAAGCGGAGTGAAATTATACTTAAACACGGATTGAGCACTTTGTAAAAGTTAGGCGAACATTCGACCATGGTTTTTTAAATATAACCCATTGTGTTTTAAGGTTATAAGTATTCTTCAATGGCTTTAAAAGCTATGAAATAGTACGAAATCTGAAGTTCATCCCTTCATTTCTGACATTAAGCTTAGTCCATTATAAACGAAACGTGACCTTTCTGACTTCAACATTCCGTTGTCAAGATTTTAATAAAAACAAATAAGAGGTTAAAAGATAAATGGAACGGACAGAAATCGAAGCCTCAATCGTTTAAAGTGCATAAGTGACATACTTTAGATTGACAACTGAAATATGTGTTTACATGTTTCCTGATCAGATAAACATTCCACAAGTTTTATTGGTACCCTTTAAATGAATGAGAAAATATGAAGCGGGTGGCGAAATTGGGACCTACTGTGGTTTTGATGCACAATGTGAAAACTATACCATTCCATTTTCTATAGGGGACAGAGAGATTCTCTTCGTTGGTGTAATTCCCAAACACCCCTGACAGGAAGAAGGTGCTTATCTACGTGTATTCAAATATGACAGTAAAGACTCTTTCATAGCTACATTATCATATATCCATTTCGTGCAGATACTTATATGGAGGATAATATATGAAAAAGAAAAACTGTATGGATGGGGTAAATATTCGATTTAAATATGGAATCGGTATGTCAACAAACTATGGGTCATTAACACATATCAAATAATTGTTTTAGAAGCATACTTGAAAATATGCAAACATATATTTTAAATCGATTAGTCTAGAAAATCCGATCTACCCTTGTGAACACGGGTTACTCCAATTGCAAATGAGACCTATACCGCCAGTTGTAGAAAAGTACTTTATTCCAAAAAGGTTTTATTCATGAGAGATTTTCGTCAAAAAACAAAAATCAGACACGAAAAAAGAAAGAGGAACTGAAACGATTTCATGAAATTTTAAATAACCTTCACGAAGACGTTAGTTTTAGCATCTATTCCAGTGAACAACAATACTCAACAAATTAGAGACCCATCAGTAAGACAACTACCTGTAAGCAATCATATTGCTGTACAAAAGAGCCATATTTACATGATTCACATTTTATCAAATGAAAATGCTTGATTTACAACAGAAAAATACTTCACCGACTGTTTTAAACTGAAATTTCACAGGATACGGATAAACATATAGTTTGAATATATTTTCACAAGTCATTGATATTAACAAACTGCTGTGGTTTTATTTTGTTGGGTTAAAAGGAACACCGACTCTATGTCGAATCATATTGCGACTTTTCATCCTTTCGCACTGGAGGAAGACCTAATGTGCCCCTCCGGCAATTATTTTAAGGACGGGCGGCAGTTAGATTGAACCAACCAGCTGGATGACTTTTTCACGTAAAGCAGTTCTTCATCCAAAGCGGGATTATGAATGCACAACAATGAGGATACAGCGATTGAAAGTCAACGAACATCACCGAGTGCTCGCGGAGACTCAAACTACCGTCTGATGTTTACTATCATTTTATTACAACTAAGAAAAATATCAAACAGGGAATGTCACGCACCAAAAACGTAGCCTCCTCAAAACGAAACCCCCAGCACGCAGACGCGTGCACCACACACACATACATACACACACACCCAAAGCCAACACATAAGGACAAAACGAACAACACACACGTACACAAAGCCAACACATAAGACGAAACGAACAAACAAAGGAACACAGTGGGGCACGTAAATAATTCATAAATAATTCAACTGCTAACCTTTTTAATAGTAGCTATTTCCGACTCAACATGTCCGACTCTCTCATACAATGTACCAGTATGGTTGGTTAAATCTTCCAAAGCACCTTGAACGGCTTTCCGTGTCTTTTCATCAATGTTTCTCGTGGCTTCTGCAGTTTTCTGACTTATGTCATCTTTTGCATCTTGAATTGTTTGTGTTAATTCCTTTGATTTTTTCGTAATGGATTGTAGAGCAGCTCGGCATACTTCGACCTCGTTGTGGGTGGTGATGATAAAATTTTCTTTCTTCAGCTGACACAGATATTAATTGGATAGTTCGCTACTTCCATTAAATAATTTCAAAGCAGCAAACAGACAAATGCAAGTTTAGTTTCAAATTATAAAGAGACGTTATTCAATTAGAACAAGTATGCATTGTAGGTATAGTCCATTCGAATAATATAGTGTTAGACGAAGCAATGAAACATATTCAGAAAAAAATAATATGTTGTGGCCATTTTTTGAAATGGTTAATTTATAATTACATATGATATAATTTTGTTATCATAACAGTAGCTTGATCTGGGATACTGTATTCGCCTCGAGTGGAGTTTTGGCAGATCGGATCTCACGAGGCGCGCAAGTGCCGAGTGTGATCCGACTTTGAAAGATCAACGAGAGCCGAATACAAAATCCAAGATCTAGCTGCTGTTATAATGACCCTTTTTATTATATAGTTTTTTGTTTGTTGTTTAGTTATTGAACGGAATCTTCAATGTTTATCGTATAGTACGGATTTTTTTCTGCCTGTTCATATTTAATTGCGAAATACAAGCCGATATTTTTACAGAATTTATATAGGTATAAAATAAACGATAATCAGGAAATACAAATAAATCAAGAAGAATTAAAATATGGTTTATATAACCATACCTGCATGAGCTTGCAGACAGCTTGTTGAGCTTCATGCCTTGCTTTAAGTTCTTTCTCATCCTCAAGAATTGCAATGATATCATCTATACACCCATTTAAATCTTCGTCTTCCATTTCCATAGAAGCAGAATGGACCAATTTATTTCTTCTTTGTAGAGTCTAATAATGCAAAAAAAAATCATCTGTTTATAAACTGTTATAATGTCCGGACGTAATGCAAGAACAATGACAACATGCCAGGTTTGAAAATATATTTCATTTCTATAAATCGGATACAAAAAAATATTGGAATCACTATGTTCTACCCTTGGTCTAGTATCAGTCCTTCTGTCTGTCCGTCAATCTCTCCGCCCATTATTTTCACATGTAAGGGACTTTTTGTTTTTGTTCATATTTGGACAAAGATCAAATTCATGTAGCACTGTCAGAAAGATATAACAATCCAACTTGAAATGCTTAAAAGCAAATAAAGGAAGAGCAAAAGTGATTTCAATTCCGTAAGGACCTTTTTACACTAAAGACTTTGTATTGATAAAATCTATAAGAAGATTTTTGTAAGTACATTGCGACATACTATCACTATTATGCCTCTGAGAAACTAATAAAAAGCAACTCATAATGACATATCCGGTTATTAATGGTTGGGACTCATTACCAAAAATTCTGAATGTCCAATAGAATACTCTAATTCGTAACTAAATGAAGAATATCTAATGATGTTTTCAAGTCAATTGCATTTTTTTTCAACTACCGGTATTAGATTTGTGTTTGGGTTTGGTTAAAAGTCACACCAACACAATTTTAGGTCATATTGCGACTTTTCAGCTTTGATGGTGGATGAAGACCCGATCGCCCATTCCTGCATTATTTCGAAATGGGCGGACACCTGGGTAGAAAAAACAACCTTTTTAAGCAAGCTGGGTAGCTTCCTCACATTAGGAATTCAACACTGTAAGTGAGGCTCGACCAGCATCGATGAGGAGCAAGTGATTCGAAGTCAGCAACCTTAACCACTCTGTCACGGAAGCCCCCTTCTAACTTTTAGAAGTTTGTGTTGTTTTTCAACAGCTAGTATAAATTTAATGTCACAACCAGCATTATGTGCATCAGATGAGATTATGTTGTTATTTTGGTACATGTTTCTAGCTGAACCAAAATATAGCTTTGTCATATTTTTGTAACTTTCTAAGTGGCACTGACAGTCGGCAAAATAGAATTGAATTATTGCCTTTGACGAATCAGATTCCGAAAATCAATGAATACAATTATGATTTTGTGTTTTTTGCTTTCAAGCATGATGAAAATCGATTGGAGATGCTCATTTTTTATTACTCTTTGGCAAATTGTCAAATTATGATTGTATACATGCAGGACGAGACACATCACTATGCAGTTTTATTCGTGTTTATAAAATATACATTACGATGCAATGTACTAATGTTACACCATCATTGATATTTGTATACTTTATAACGAATACTGTTTCTACAAGTCCATTTTGTCTACAAAATAGATGGGTACAATGAAAGTCACAAATAATACATATTTTCAAATGAGCATAAAACATGTAAGGTTCTACTAAGTTCCCTCATTTAATCAGTGACATTCCATACAACTCCAGTCATTATACCTCAGGCTCTGGTATAGAATGATAGCATAAGGAATAATCTGCAAGGTGTTTCTTTTTGATACAAAATTCAAGTCCTGTTCTGATCCATCTGAACAATAAAATTCATTAAAAAAAAGAATCAAAGTATTTCTAAGTGAATTTCATTGTAAGGGATTCAGTGTAGAGACACAGGCCCATGCATGTCTCAGGCTCGAGACTAATGAAGGTATTAATTAGTACTTCAGTACCTGACATGTTAAGTGTTTCTTTCTATTTATCACATGTTTGACGTCGTGGTAAAGAAATAAAACAATTACATAAATTTGGTATAGCACTAGTGTAAAAATGCTTTGATATTGACGTCGCCTTAATTAAGTATAGGAGACGTCGGGCGAATTTATTGGTCTTATAGATACAGAAAGAAGAAATTTCGATGTTTCTGCAGGAAAAGTTTTCAAGTAATTAAAAAAAAAATATTACCTTTGTGTCTTTCCACACTGAATTTATTTTACTCGTTGAATAAAATTGATAAAATGCTCGACAGGTAGCATTTTATTATTTTAATCAACCCGTTAAATAAATTCAATATGAAAAGACACTCATGTAATGTCCTCTATTCAACAAAAATTATGCATCTTGCATACCAACTACAAATACAGAAAACAACAATATACTGAGATGACTGGATAGAAAACAGATAATATTGTTCATTTATTTGTTCCCGCCCCGCCCTCACGCTCTAGGCATTGAGAAGTGAGACAGGATTTTAAAGTTCTTCTGATAGAAGTTTATGTACAACAAGTGATCCCAATGGGATGTGCCAGTTGTAACACCCTTCAAACAATTTTGATAGGGGACCACTTGAATAGTTATGTACCAGATATCTAGACTCTGGGTCTTGCAGCTTCAGGAAAGATTTTTTCTTATAAAAAAGCGACCGCAGACAAATCGCTGGACAATATGTAGGGGGCTTGCGATTTTTTAAGAAGAAAAGTGTTTTTCTTTTCCATTACCATTGCAAAACAGAATTCTGATTGGAATAGAATGTTTTGAACTAAAGTAGAGGACCATCCAAGGATCATTCAGGCAAACTGTCATCATGTTGTTTAAGTAAAAGTGGCGGACAGACGACATACCAAGGACAGCGAGTGATCACAATAGCTGACCCCGAGCGCTTCGTGCTCAGGTGAATGAAAACATACCAGTTCTTTAAAACATCATTATTTTTATACTTACCTTATTTAGGAGGTCACTACCAATTAAACTGGAAGATAAGTGGGCATGTAAACTGATGTTGTTGATAAGTAGATGAAGCAAACCAACTGTGTCAAAAGCAGATGCCCTTGTCTTGTCAGAATATCCCGGTGCATTAATAAAACATTTGGCAATCTCCCATGGACTTTCACACCATTTCTGCATTTCTGTATTTTTCCAGTTTGGTGCAGGTGGTGTTGAGCCATGGCATTTCAAGATTTCTTCCATTATTTCACCACATATTTTATTTGGACAGTGCTTCTTTTTTGGATAGAGGCAGTTACATTTTAACTGACCCCAAGGACACTGGTTTCTGCCGGTAGCAGGATCTTGATGACACTTATGCATTGTTTGCAGGTTTCGGAAACAACACTGGTTACATGTGATTCCATGTGAATGATTGACAACGTTAAGAATTCTGCTGTGTTCCTGTTGAACCACATCATCAACAAATTCTTCTATACCTTCCTTAAGATATTTATACGCCAGTCCACCTCTCACCCAGTTCCTATATTTGGACTTCTCTAACGTACGTTGATGGGCCATTCTATCGAGAAAAGAATCTTATCCCCTGTTATCTAGCTTTCGTTTTCGGTGCATGTTCTAAAAAGCATAAAAATACCTTTATAGGAAATTATCAGATTATAAATCACTCGATTAGCCTCTGCACCTTATCTAGCTGTGTCTTCTAGCTTTCGTCTTTCAAGAGCAGTCAGAGGAAACAGCGCGCTCAACTATTGATATGGTTAATAGTCAAATAGGACATTTCTGAGGAAAAAAGCACTATCACTGGATTGATTAATTAATGCCCCTACGCCGATGTGGATAATGGTGTTGGACAAACATTTTCAATAAATCAAATCAATTTAGAATAAAATAGATATCTAGTGTAAGTGCATGAAAACAATAACCAGAATTTCTAAGTATAAAAGGGACATAATTCATGATATATATTGTCAAATGTTTTGACCTTATGTCTGACTCAAATATATTTTTAATGTGACAAAGATAAGAGCGGAAGTGCATAAAACTTTAACCCGACATTCAAAGAGAAAAGAAAACATAATTCATGAAATATTTGAGCCAAAGTTATAATTCTTTTGTCATGTGGTGCCAATACTGATATGTGGCAACTATTATAGTTTGAATCACAATGAACTAAAGTGAAAGTGCATAACCTGAAATTCTAAGTAAACGGGGGCAGGGGAGAGGATGAGGGGCACTATTCATGAACAACTGGTGTCAGGGCTGTTGCCTTTGTTTCAAATGATGTTGGTCATTACGTGAAAGAACTTCAATTATAATCAAATCCGTTTAGTTATAACAGAGAGTGCAAGTTTGTCGTCAGAACTTTAACCTGAAATGCTATTTAATGTGGAATAATTCATGAAATACTGGTGCCAGAGTTAATGCTTTAGTTTCATATGATATGAGTCATGATGAAAAACAGCTATTTAAATTTGAAGGAAATCTGTCAAGTAGAAACTGAAAATAAATGAATTAAAATTTTATAATATGTCAATTCAATTTATATACTTTAAATGAGTGACTGTCTGTGAATGTTTTTATTATATATAGCATCATTATTGACCAAACAAATTGCCAAATGCCTATGGGTAATGTAGGGTAGCTCTCCTCATACTTCATATAAACAAACTAAAAATCATTTTAGAAAAAAAAACGTTTATATGAGCACCCCATAAACGAAACACTTGATCAGCCCCTTCACTAGTCTTGTAATTAACATGTGTGCTACACAAACTATGTTAAAGTACATATGTTTGGTCATGTGCATGTAGATGTACACGGTGACATACCAATATTATTTACTTTATACTTATTTAAATCATTATATTTTGTTAAAACTAAACTAGAGTACTATAGACAGGAGTATGTACATTCTGCGTTTATGAACTGTTACTTATATATGCAGTATCGAATATGACTACAGGCAGTACACTAAGCGTACAATAAATAGTATTGTACAATTTAACTGAACTGTCAAAACGTCGGCTCACATTATGTTCTGTTCACGCCTTTATAAGATTAACATGAAAGCCAGAAAAATGTTTTGACAGGTCAGTTAAATAGTACAGTACATTCTTTTTAGGTATATGATACTTTAGTGCCACCAATAACATCAGTACTGCCTTTAGAGCTACTCTTTATGAACGAATATTACAGTATCAATGGCTTCCTCTTTCCTTTACATATCTAGAAATAAATAAAGAAAACATTACGTGATGACTACAACTTAAATTAGTGTTAATCGGTTATGAGCATAAAAATCAAAACTTACCGTTTAGTAATTCACGTCAAATTTCAATGTTGTTTATATATATGAAACATGTTTTCACAAAGGTCAAGTGCCAGTTTTGGCGGGAACTATAAATAGAAATTTAGACGGTGAGCGTGTAAAGGTGAACAAATATTGTATAGAATGCAGGTTACATAGCAGTAATTCTGTCAAAAATGTTGTCAGAAAAAGTCCCTGATAAATGGATCCCAATTATTCAAACTTTAGTGCATTTCGGCATAAACCAATGGCAAAATGCGCATATTTTTACTCGTAAAGTGTATTTTACATTAACTTAGACACATTTCATGCTAAATTCACATGTTCTCAGGTTGTTTAGGTTGCAACACACTAAAAATCTGTTCTTCTTTATTCTATATAAATTGACATATTTCTAATGGCCGCAACACACATCAGGACCCATTTTAAATGTCTGTAACTTACATTTCCTTGAAGAATATTGTCATTGCTGAATAAAGATCAAAAGAAAAGTGGGGTCATGTTTAATGCAAGAAAAATATTTTCATTCAAACACACAAACTGCAAAATCAGCTAAAATATGAGACTCCAAATTATAGTAGTGGTGTATGATTTAAGTTTCCATGACATATTCTTTCATGTCTACCATTATGCGACTACCATTTTTGGGCCATTTTTTATTAAGTGTCTGTATTATTTTACTTGAAAACGAAAACAGGGTGTTTATGTAACCGGTTCAAGTTTTCCGTCTATTTCAATTTCCTATTTTTTGCGTTTAGTGGTTTTATACCTGTTCTGTTTGTTTATCTGTGTTGGGTGAATTATCGTTCTTTAGCTCATTCAGGTATATCTCACTCCCGCGTTTTTACCTGAGTTGTTGTCACCTGGGTTGTTCTCTACGACCACGGAGCTTGTCAGATGATTTGGTCATTCAGTTTGTTGGTCGTGGCTACATACATCTTTGCGGCTGGGTTCTGTAATACATCAGGTTCGCTTCTATATGTATTTCATATATTAATTGTGAATAGTGTTAAAGTGATAATTATTACGTTACATATATCAGGCCCGTAGCTACACTGAAGCACAGGGAGGTCGGTGCCTCCCTGTTTTTCTGCAAAGATTATGAGAAAAAAAGTTATGTTTTGAGACAACATCTTTTAAAGCGTAACGAGCTGAGGGACTATTATTATTATTATTACGTTTTATTTTGTTCAAATGTTTTCTCCCGTTTGTTTTTAATATCACGAATAATTACATCATAGCATAATTTAATTTTTGTACATGCTATGCGCCCGTTAGTTTATATTCCAGACTATAGTTGGGTCATGTACTTGAGAACGAAGTTTTGGCGCATTGCGTATAGACTTATGACGTGGTCAAGAACTACCATTAGAGCAAGCTACCTTAATCATCAGTCAGTACAGCTGAGATAGAAAGCATGTACTCAAGTGTTAAGAGAACTGTAACTGACTTACGTAACCTAAAAGTTGAAAGCAAAAATACAATTTTGCATGTGCACAAAACTGACAAATACTTGAACTTTGCAAGTGCTGTTAAAAGTTGGACCAAAACCAAAAATCTTAGAATCAATTTACATTGTTAATTTTGAAATTGGGAGCTGTGATACAGCTTCAAAAAGATCTTGATAAGTTCAGTGTGAGTCGAGTCCTTGGATCCTAAGTCCTAGCGACGCTTGACCTGTCGTCAACATACATTTAAAATATTTGAAATGAGATGCATGTACACTATTTTTTACATTCTTTTGTGTAACGCGATAGACTATATCATATCTATTTATATCATTAGACATCAATAAATCATAAAAAGGCCAATTATGTATCAGGTTGTAGATGAAAATGTGTTCTAAATCGTTGATTTGTTCTTTAATGATCATTGTTATAAACTAGAGTAACTAGAAAAGTACTGGTAATTTCCAGGAAATTATGGTAGTTGGCTAGTACTGGTACTTAATTGCCAGAAAATATGTTTAATCATTAAGATGGTATTGAACTGTGTAGTCTCCCAGCCAGCATGACTATATTGACCCGATATAGGTATAATGTCGGAATGTCGGCAAAATGTGCCGATGCAGAGCCGACGTCGGGCCGTTGTAGTGCCGCAAAATATTGAAATCGGTAGATCGACATCAATCAGTGTAACTATTTCGTACGTCGGATTGACATCGGGCCGATATTGGATTCTCTAATATAACTATAAATCATTAACAAGATTAACAAGATAATGCAACATTTTCAAAAAGTGTACATATAGTAGTAAGTAATCTAATTGCTTATATGTGCTCATTTATTAAGCAAATGTGATATATGCCAGAATTAATCAAACTAGGTTCCAAACAAAATTTGTAGACAGTGTTTATCAAAATTTTATATGTAATAAAGGGAGGTAATAATTAAGATGCATTTTTATTTTATTTGTAAAATGTCGTCATAGACATATTTATATTTACAAAACATCGAAAATATAAATTTGTTTAAAATTCTAATTGAACAATTTTCAACAATTAGTGTTAAGAATATTCAGAAAGCTTACGTAACTGTATACAAGATGCAGTCATGTCCAGAAATGAGACCGTGTTTTGAAGAGTATTGTCCCTTGATTATTAAGCCAGATCGGTTAAATTTGGTTGTTTCCCTTTATACCATCTTAACGCGAGTATCGACTTTTGTTAATCTCTCTTATCTTGATAATCTTGACCTTACACTGTTTTGTTAATTAGGGGTATTGCGACAACATTGTGAAACTTTTTACACAAGCGGAGTTTATGTACCTTGCCCGAGGCAATTTGCAGTGTATTCCTCAAATTGGTGATTTTGAATGATAATCGGGTTTTTGTTTCAAAATTGAGAGCCGGGAAGGATATTCCCATATTAGATATGTATTTAAACTTTTGATTATATCTTTTAAGGGCAAAATATATGTGAATTATAAATTAAAAGTTAATTAATTAAAAAATAATTTTTGAAAGGACCATGTATGATAAGTAATAGTTATAGTATGTGTGAGAGTGTGTTACCAGGATATATCAGAGCTAGGGGTACATCGAGGGTATTTTTCTCTGCACATATCGTCGAGGCCGGTAGGCCGAGACAGATATGTGAAGAGAAAAATAACGAGATGTACCCCTAGCTCTGATATATCCTGGTAACACACGAGCACTACATATTATAACTGTTTTATCGCATAGTTTATCATTAAAATTTATATATCATTTTCATTTAAATTTGTTTATTATTATTTTTACTATTTTGATTCCCTTTCTGCGCCTCGCTGACTGAAACACTAAAACTTCTGTTTTAGAAAATGTGTTCCCCAGATAAAGTACCCAACAAATTTCTGCATTGGTTTTAAATCTTTGCATTTCATTGCCCAGACATATTGTAAAACTTGTTGTTTTGTTTGTAAAAAAAATCAAAGAAAAAGAAACATTTGAGAAATCTCAGAATTTCATATATTTCATGTATTTCTGAATTTGGCAATAACTATCAAGTTTTTGAAATATTCTAGTTTATTTATTCTTTTACTTTATAAAATTAATGTAGGTGTTTGTGACAATTCTTTCTCTGTGAACTGTAAATTGGAGCTAAAATCATCTTTTCTTTGAAAGGAAAAAATTATACTCCCTTGATAGGGCCTCAATAGAGAAAAAGTGTTCCGATATATATCGGAACAGTTTTACTGTGCTGATATATATCGGAACACTTTTTTTCTTATGAAACTCCATAGAGATTTCCGTGTTGATATATATCGCAACAGTTTTGTAAGATATCAGCACAGTTTTGTAGTAATAATGTGTGTTACTATGTATAACATGCTGCAAAGATCAAAGGAAAATTGCCGCACTATGCGATAAGGCACAGTTTTAGCCCCCAAATTTTGAAGAAAATGAAAATAAAACTACATCTCAACGATATGAATTATTTGAAAGATAAAGGATTAATCTTGCATTTTATAAAGAAAAAATGCAACAGTTTTGCCTAAAAAGTCATGATACATGGTCTAGTTTCATGCCATCAACACAGATTTTGTACATTTTTAGACATTTTCGTGCACTTTATCACCAAAATACGATACGAGCGCAGGGGAGAACAATTTAATTTTTGGATATGTTTTGAGGATTGCAAAAACACGAAGATGATACATGAGAGAAAATTGTTCTAAAGTGCGCTCGTAGTAAATTTTGAACAAATACGGTATTTTCGTCGGAAAAATTCTACTCAAAAAATAGCCATGTAAAGGGACGAAACTCTTGATCTCCTTGAAGAGCTTGGCGTAAAGGTAAATAAAACATGTTGTGACGTAATGCGGAAGTGATATCGGTTGCTTGAAAAATGGATTTTTGTCAAATTACAGGTAAATTAGACCTTTGATAGTATTTGCATAGCATTTTAAGAAGTTCTCGTTATCATTAACATATAACCATCGATTTATTTCAATGCTGTTAGCGTGTCATACAAAAATTACGTTATTATTACTTGATCAGTCGGCGAAATCTTGACTTGGTAAAACTCGTAAAAGATTTTTAGATTCTGTAAAATATTATACTAAATACGCGTTAAATGAACCAGATCTAAATATACACGGTACTAACTTGGTTACACAATAGAGGAACTTGTGTAAGGCAGCTATTTAATCAGAATTGGCTATTCCAGAACATTCCCCCATTGTGTTGTGGAAGGGGGTGTGTGTGTGGGGGGTGGGGGGTAATTTACAGGGAGGTTTCTAGAGGGAAAGAGGGGGTGCATTTTGTTTGTGTAATGTGGAAGCAGTTCTAAAGAAGAGGGAGGGAGCATTTTACAAATAAATTAGAATTGGGGGTCTTTGGAAATTGGAATTACCCAGTAGGGGTATTGTCGGGGAAGTGGGTGGGGGGTATTTTGAGTTAACCGGGTTGTAGAAGGGTAGGAAAATATGTTTTCGAGAGGACGGGTTCTTTTTTCTAAAGAACTACTTCCGGGGTGGGGTGGGGGTATCTGAATTTCTGAAATGGTCCGTTTATTCAAGGTTTATCTTCGAGTCCCAGCCAAGATTGGTTGCACATTCTTCTCAGACCTTGTTTTAATGTTGGAAGTGTCTAGCCGTCCAGTAACTGGATACCTAGCCTGCATTCTAGTTGTCTGGTCAGCTATAAAATACTCAGGGGGATTTTCTAGTCGTCCGGTAATAGATTTCCTAATGAATAAGTAATAATACCTGTCATTTACTAAAGATATCAATACTTATCTTCAAAAAAATAATGTGTGCATACATACTAAAGATTTAGTTTTAATTGTCTCGAATAAATCAATGCATAATGCCGAAATCAATGATGGCAGTGTCGTCACTCATTATTAAAATCTGTTCATCTGGTGGCGGGAAAAATAATGCTTTGTGGGATCGGAATTTTTAAATTTTAACAACTTTTTCACTGGATTTTCAAAAATAGGACAGTTTTAAAATACTTACAGGTTTCATATTTTAGTATATCAAAACTTTTAGAAAAACAGCAGTTAAGCATTCATAATTAGAAATCTAACCCATTTTATTTCGAAATAAAAGTCAAAAGCTTTCCATTCATCAATTTATTTTATAAATTTGTGTTTTAAGAATTAAAGTTTAGGCCGTTAGAATAACATCACTTTTTACAAAATAACATGGACGTTTGGCGATCAATGATGTGTAACCAGGCTATTAGGTCAGCCAAATTCTTTCATAAAATTTTATGAAAGAATTTGGCTGATTTATCATTTACAAAATTAGAATATCAACGGATTTGTATACAAACACGCTCTCATTCGTTAATATCGACTTCTAGTCGATGAAAATACTTTGGTTTGTTTAAGAAATAATATATCTCATCCAGTGATTTGTTGTTGAATAAATCATTGTTTGGAGTAAAGTTGTGAAGGAATTATATCACGAGGGTACAGCCCGAGTGATATAATAATACGCGTCTTAACGACAAACAATGATTTATTCAAGAGCAAATCACTAAATGAGATATATATTATTTCGATTCTAACACGTTACCAAGGTTTTTTTACGTACATCCTTGATGACATTCATTAAGTATTTGCCCATTTTCAATCGGTTTCTTTTCCAGCGCGCTGCTAGCCGTTTGATGCCATGACGTAATAATTGTGACGTCAGAACAGTGATTTGTTGTATAATAATTCACTGTTTTCTGTTTTTCTGCCTTCTGTGTTTAATAGGAAATAAATCGGATCGTGCTCGAATTTCACACAATATTTTGTTTACACAGAAAATAACAGTTGAAACTATATATATAAAATCATTACTTATTCAGACTAGAAAAACACCTGAGGTCAGGATTTGCTAGTCGTCCGGTACCCAGCTAGCAGGCTAGAATCCAATTACCAGACGGCTAGACACTTACTTTAATGTTTGTAACAGTATACATTTTATAGCACACAACGTGACTGTGTCGTAATCGCTTGTACGTTTTTCGACAGAACATTATTAAGTAAACCATGTCATGTTAAAAATATGGAAATGTCTAGATGTCTTGTAACCAATGCCTAGCCAGAGTTCTAGCTGTGAGGTAACCAGATGTATCTAGCACATCCTTAAGTGTTTCTTTTCATCATCTGGTTACGTCATGTGATTGATATTTATGTTAGGAAAACAGCTTCTTATGAAATTGTAATTGTCATTGTTTAAAAGGGTTCCAGTTATGTTTTTGTTGTTGTTTTACTAATTTTGTCCAATATAAGATTGAATGATACATTTTGTAATGTAACGATTAAGAGTTAATCGTGTTCGAAGATTTGATTCACAGAAAATAATTAGAATTTTGATAAGATCCGCTTTAAGCATGCTTATGACGTGAGCACAAAAGTACAAATTTGTTTTTTTTTTATATATAAAATGCCATTAGATATGATCCGTGGCAAAATACGAGCCTGCCATGAGAAAACCAACATAGTGGCTTTGCGACCAGCTTATGTGCAGTCTGGTCAGGATCAATGCTTTTTCGCTAACGGTTTCTCTAATTGCAATAGGCTTTGAAAGCGAACAGTAATGGATCCTGACCAGACTGCACAGATGCGCAGGCTGGTCTGGATCCATGCTGGTTACAAATGCACTATGTTGGTTTTTCTCGTGGCGTGGCTCATATTATTATTTCGTTACACTTTCACAATACTTAATAGATAAGTATAAATTTCTTTTCAGTGAACAAGTTATTGTGAGATAGTCTGATTACTTTGGAGCCGCCAGATTGTGTATGAAATCCTGAACAAATTTATTTCAACAACTTTTTCATGAACCACAGAAACTTTACCTTTTTAAATTGTGTGAGTGTATACATTTGCTAGAAATATTTTTATGAATTTGTTGTTTGGATAATCCATAAAACCCAGTTTCAGAATACTATACAGGTTAAAGATCACGACTTAAAATTTTTCATTGTTTCATGACATATAATCTATAAACATTTACGACATTTTATATGTATCTTTAGGTAACGTCTCTTCTTCCTGGTACACATGCTTTTCAAGAAAGTTCCACAGTCATTAATTTACAACAATAAATAAAAAATGTAGAAAGAAAACAGGGAGTTGAATAGTTCCTATTTGAAATGTGGTCAGTAGTGGTCTGCTACCTTAAAATTTATGCCTACTCTCAGTTTGGCAAACTTATGAAAACTTGTCGAAGACATGAAAACCATCACATTTCTTGTAGAATACATTCCAGCAGTCGGGGACGTTAGCTTCCACAAATCGGTGTGTAGGTACATATTTCCTAGGAGAGTTCAGTGAAATATCTTCTCGGAAGTTACAGAAAGAATGCATAGTATTATGTTTTCAAACTTATTCATGATATAAATATTTCTTTTTCAGAGGACCAGACATTGTGAGAAAGTTTGATTGCATTCACTGCCAGAGCTAAAGCTAGAAAAGAAACTAAACAACTTCTTCTCATGATCTGCTTAATTGATCTTCACATTGATTGTGTGAGTTATGAATTTTTGTTTCAAAGGGTATCATAAATTCTCTTTCTGATTAATCCGCAAGAACCGGTTGAAAACTTAAATATTGAACATTCCTTTAACATTATAGGTCATTTGATCATATAGCTCTTTTTTCATTTACAAGTTAATGAAGCTTACATTAAAAATGATTGTGTCACATGGCGGAGATATACTGTTTCTGCCTTTGCCGTCTGTCTTTCCGTCCGTCTACCCTGAATTAAGCTTGGCCGGCTTTCTTAGGTCAAACTGCTGGCTGGATTTCGAAGAAACTTCACAGGAGTGAATCAGTGATCAAAACCAAGCCTAGTTTTGCATATGGCGAACACGTTCCGCCTCGCTGCATAAAACGGCTGACAGAGCTTAAGGTATACATAGGGGGAGACATTTTTTTTGTGACAAAAGCACCTTGTAGTTATTCTAACAGATTTCGCCGAAGGGAGCAAATTTATTTAATAACCTGTTACATAAAAAAGGTGAAAAATTGAAAAGTTACTTAAATACCTTGAAATTTAAACGCAGTTTCCTGAGCTGTATATTCATTTCTCAGAAAAAAAACATGCATATTTAACTTTTGTTTTCAGCAACCTGTATGCTACATTGTATAATGACGTTGAGCAAATAAGATACTGCAGTTAGCGTTACAACCTTCATTAAACAGTAAGATTTTTATGACAATATTTTAAATTACTTTACATATATTTTTGTCAAGCACAAATGGCTGTGCTGTGTATGTGTGCCCCGTCGTCTGTCTAGATTTGAATCTCTCGGCCATAACTTTGACATGCATGAAGTAATCATGTTTATATTTGGCATGAATGTTAATCTCAATAAGACAGAGCGCATTTGCAAACCCAAGGTTCCTATCTCAAAGGTCAAGGTCACAGAGGTCAAAGGGTGGGCCCGACATGTTTCCTGTGGGCCTCTAGTTAAGGGGGGTTATTGCACTTCAAATCTAAGTTATCCATGCAGAGTTCTGGTTTCCATTGCAGCCAAAAAGGAAAAAAATACTTTAAAAATTTTCATCACAGAAACTACCAGTCTGATTTTGAATTCTTTATCTCTACAGCTTTGATATTCGGCATGTGATATAAGGGTTTGACTGTCTACCATAATTCTCCAGATTATTGCCTTAAGGTTAAAAAGGCCATACCCATGTTAAGGCATGAACAGAATATAATGAAAGTTGGGAACATGTTTTGACAGGTCAAATAAATTGTACAATATAGGCTAACATAGAAGAAGCCCAAATCTGTTACTGGTACCATTACACAAACACACTTGAAGCTTTGAACACAGGTGAGCACTTTAGGGTCAATGACACTCTTGTTTTCTGAATATTATTTTTGCTACTACTGAATGATTTTATATATAACACTTCAATGGTACCAGTGTAAGGTGGTGCAGAGTAAAAAAAATATACTTACAACTTTTTCTTGTATATTTCTTTCTTCTGCAATTAACTGTTTTTAATTAAACAACTATTTAAATGATAATGTGCACTTCAGTTTATGTTTTCACTCTTTATTTCAGGAATGAATTGGTGTTACAGAAATGGATAACATATGGAGACAAACACTTTCAGGCTACAGAAACTACACTATGAAAACTATGAGAATGGCTTATTTTTCATGATGGAACTCATACCACAAAGAAAGAAATTGCTTTATCTTGTTTCTTATAACTAGTCCTCAAAGACATACCCAAGTAAACTACAACAGGAATGAAAGCAAACAAAGTTGATTCAGGATTTAGAATTGAATGTTTTTGTGTCAACAGTGTGTGAAAACTGCGGAAAATAGGATTTTAATTTCAAGGATTTGATTAGTATGTCAAGGAGTGATTTGTTTATAATTCATCACACAAATTATTGACAATGCTCTAAAATATAATATGATGTGTAAATACAGACTTTCATACCTAACTAAAATAATGTTGAACTCAGCAGAATAAACAAACTACCATCTGTTGTATAATATATTAGTTGATTTATCAAACTTTGTCAGTTTTGTTACATTACTTATCATTGATAGAATCTATTATCATAATAACTCTTTACAGTGTGTCAAGTACTCATCATTATAAGCTATTTTGAAATAATTACAGGACTGATATTTTACTGGTATTAGTTAAATGTGTTGTTATTAGACCCCTTACATTTGAAAGTGAGTTTTCTTATACATACAGGATTCTGCTATTCCGTCTGTCGGCTATCCAGTCTGTCAGATCTTTGTCCAGAAATTACATTTGAAATAAAATATAGCATCATTTTCAGTTATTCTTGCAAAGAAAACTTTTAACAAGGTGATGGACTGCTTGCACGATTTCAACTACTCTTTTTCCAAAAACATGATGACATTTGAAGGTCCAAAGAGTGCAATTCATTGAGGACTGTACATAATTCTTTTCTTTCTGGATTGATACTCTATTATCAGTATTATTCACCCAACTTGTTGCATGCAAGATTTGATGCGTGATTCAAAGGTCAATGTTACACGGAAACATTTAAGTTTGTTAGCTCAGATATACGAAGTATGGAGAGCTGTCCTACTTGGCCTCGGCGTCTTTCTGCGTCACCTTGGTTAAAGTTTTGATGAACTTTCTCTTTATCTCAGTAATTACTCGAAGACTTTGTTTCAAACTTAAAATAGTTATTCGTCATCTTTACCCACATCATATGACACAAGGATCATAACTCCATCACCAATATTTCATGAATTATCTCCCCTTTTACTTAGAATTTCAGTTGAAGTTGCACTTTCATTCTGTCTCACTTATTAATCCCCCGCCACAAGTGGTGGGGGTGGGTGTTATAGGAATGGTCTCCGTCTGTCCTTCCTTAACACTTTTGTGTCCGCTCCATATCTCCTAAACCCCTTGAAGGATTTCATGAGACTTGAGTCAAATGATCACCTCATCTAGACGATGTGCAGAACTCCGAGTCTGCCTTGTCAACTAAAGGTCAAAGGTTTGAGCCTTCCATTTTGTGTCGGTTCAAATATCTCCTAAAACCCTTGAAGGAATTCTATAAAACTTGGGTCAAATGATCACCTCATCAAGACGATGTGCCGAACTCACGAGTCTGCCTTGTCAGCTCAAGGTCAAGGTCACAATTCAAGGTCAAAGGTTTGAGCCTTCCATTTTGTGTCCGCTCTATATCTCCTAAAGCCCTTGAAGGAATTCTATAAAACTTGGGTCAAATGATCACCTCATCAAGACAATGTGCAGAACTTATGAGTCAGCCATGCCGACTCAAGGTCAAGGTCACAACTGAGGGTCAAAGGTTTGAGCCTGTCCACTCTGTATCTCCTAA
The DNA here is from genome assembly GCF_021730395.1 of Mercenaria mercenaria. Lineage (NCBI taxonomy): Eukaryota > Metazoa > Mollusca > Bivalvia > Venerida > Veneridae > Mercenaria > Mercenaria mercenaria. The sequence goes on from NW_026463301.1 coordinate 51,319, forward strand.
ACCCCTTGAAGGATTTTCATCAAACTTGGGTCAAATGATCACCTCATCAAGACGTTGTGCAGAATTCATGAGTCAGCCATGTCCGTTCAAGGTCAAAGTCACTGCTTAAGGTCAAAGGTTTACCGTTTCACTATCCATAGCAGTGGCGGGGGGATTTAGCTGTCTTTCAGACTGCCTTGTTTCTAAATGGATTTGATTCAAACTTAAAAAAGTTGTTTCACATCATCACCCACATGATATGACTCAAGGTTCATAATTCTAGCAGCAATATTTCATGAATTATGTTTCTCTTTTACTTAGAATTTAAGGTTCATTTCGATGCATTTTCACGATATCTCTGTTATTACAAAGAGGTTTTGATTCAAACTTAAAATAGTTGTTCCATAACATCACTCACTTCATATGATACTAGGACCATAACTCTTGCACCAGGATTTCATAAATTATCTGCCTTTTTTACTTAGACACTCAGGTTAATGTTTGGTGCATTTCACTCTATTGCACTTATTATTAAATAGATTTGATTCAAACTTAATGTAGTTGTTTCACATCATCACCCACATTATATGACACAAGGTACATGACTTTTGCACCAGTATTTCATGAATTTTGGCTCTTTCTTAGCTCACCTTAGCCAAAGGCTCTGGTGAACTTTTGTGATCGCTCATTGTCTGTCATCCGTTTTCAGTGGTCCGTCCATCAACAGTTTCAAGTATCAAGTCAAAAGCTTTAATAGTAATAGAGATATTTGACTTTATCAAAACTTGAACCCAAAACTTGTAAGTAAAAAGGGGCATAATTCTGTCAAAATTCAAATCAGAATCAGAGTAATGGGGATTTTTTTCTCCTGGTTTAGACTTTAATTGTAAATAAGTATTTAAAGTTTCAACTCATAAGCTTTGATAGTAACAGAGGTATTTGTCTTAATCAAAAAATTAACCAACGGTGATGCCGAGGCCGGGAGAGTGCAATAGCTCTACTTTTCTTCGAAAAGTCGAGCTAAAACCACCCCGTCAATTTTTAAAAAAATTATATTGTCTCTATCATATGTTATCCTCTACACCATACCTGTCCATATTTATTTAGTGTAAACTTTTATAACCATCTTCTCAGAACAGACATGCCCTATTTCAAAATAATTTGACAAATATTTTCCTTGCATGGCCATCTACCAAAATTGTTCAAGCAAGCAGTGTAATTCAGGTGAGCAATCTGGGTTTCTTTATAGTCCTCTTGTTATATTTTTAACACCACAGACTCCATATGACACCAACACATTTGTTTTACTATAGTTAATCTATAGACTTTCTTTTTTTTTAATATCTCAAACCAAACTTGAGTAATTGAGGAGAAATAATGGATGCCTTGTTAAAAAATGCATTGAAATCAATCTTAACCATGGTAACAATTCATTAGATTTGTAACCATGACAATTTCTAAACTTACAAAATAAGATAAATAGATATAAAACAATTAACATTTCATGATGTGTCTTTATGGTGGAAATTGAAAAAATATGCATTTTAGTTAATTTTTACCTTAATTTCCAGTTGTTTTGAGTGAAGAAGAGTTACTCCCTTTATATTTCTTTTCTTATCCAAGTATTATAATGGATATTAAATGTCAAAATAAATTTCACACTATATTAGCAATGAATGATCAAGTAAATTTCTAATTTAAGTTAAGTAATAACTTCAAAAATGACACTTATTTAAAGCAAACCCTTATAAAGCAAATATTCACACACTTGGACGCATGTATATTTTAAATCAGTATTTTTCAAAAAATACTGACTTTATTTAGATATTTGGCACTAAATAAAGAAAATAGACATATTTTATAGTCTAATGATGCATTTAAAAACAAAATTGAATTGGGGGCCCAAAACACCCCTTATCATACATGGTCCTTTAAATATTTTATTCAAACATGTAATTTAAAATAACAGTTTTAACCTAATTAGACAAAGACGGAATTAGATCGACGTACATGTTTATTACCTGATATACATAACATTCTTATTTCTTCAAATTGGTGATTTTGAATGATAATCTGGAATTTGTTTAAAAATTGTCAGGAAGCATATAATTCCCATTACTCAACGTATTTTTAAAATATGCATTTAATGACCTCCAGATTTGGCTAAAAATAATCTTTCTCTCAAATTGAAGTTTGTTAATACTAGAAGATGTGTTTTTGTGTCTAAAATATTGCGTCGAAACCAATAGCGCTATTATAATAGCGGAATAAGTGAATTATGACTTCAAAATATAGATTTTTTTATAATCGAGACAGTTTACCTGAGTAAAGCGTTACAATCGCTTTTCGATTTTCATCATATAAAGTAGAAAAACAGCAAATTCTCAAGTATTTCCGTAACATATAATTAAACTTTGTCAGCAATTAAGTTTTAAAGCCTTCTTAAGAAATATAGCATTTATTTCCAGATATCTATAAAAGTATTTTTTCTTGTTGTCGAACGATCTGGAGGATAGTCCAAATATTTTTATGAGGGCGAAATATATGTGTACTTCGGGTCTCCTTGAAAATGTGTCTTTTCAATTTAAACAAGTTTTTAAATATTATGGATCCGTGGCCTATAAATGCATTTTACTTTACAATAATGTGAATTTGGATTTTGAACGGTAAGATAAATTATCAAAATTTATAACTCCATATCCATAATTTAGATTTTAACTTTAAAGTGTTTATGCAAGAGCTGTAATAATTGTCCCTTTAGGCCGCGGGGCATGTCAGACAAACAGATACTAATCCAATTAGTAACGGTAATAAACAGAAATATGTCAGCATTCGGTTAACTTATTGTCAAACACGTTATTTGACTTTATCATACATATATAATCATTACAAAAAGATAAGATAAGAATTTTTTAACAACAATATTATAATACTTACAAACAAGAAACATGAAATTTACACCCGACCCAATGGACTTGTTATATTTACATGTACAATATTCAAGTTCAAATATGAACATGTAGTTCTATATGTTAATCAACTTTATGTTATGTTACGTTTTAATGCAATAAATAATTCTAGTTGTGAAAATGGTATTAAATGAATTAAAAAATGGAATATTTTTATTTAAACATGTAATTTAAAATAACTTTATTTTTATTTAATCTGACAAAGTAATGACATTAAACACGGAATTAGATTGACACGCATGTCTATCTAATTCAGTTTATCCGGTGTCATCAGTACACGTGTGTGCTGTGACAGGCAAAATTTTCCAAATTAGTAAAATCAGTGATATTCAAACGTTTAGGGAAGCAAGAAGATATAAAAATAATTTAAAAATAAACTCATTGAAAGAAAGATTAACTTTTCTAGGTTACTTCAATAACTTAATAAATGTTGTGAGATGATTATAAATATAAGAATAAATCATTCTAAAAGACCATGGAAAGCTTAAAATCTGTCATTTCCTACAGAAATCAATGGGACTCGGGATCAAAATTAGTTACTTATTTCAAACGCTTAGGGAAGCAAGAAGATGATATAGTTACGAAAAATATTATATCAATAAAAACAAATAACATCACAAACATGATGCGTGACATTATCAGTTTTCAAGAAAACATCTCTGAGATTATAAAGTGGCTATGCATTCATACAATTCGTATGTTACGTATCTAGTGTATGGATATTAAAAAAAAACTTTTATAAGGCACTGCGTGTCACACTACTTCACGACGACGATATGATCTGCCAATATCGGACCGATATCATTTTGATGATGGCCAAGTATCGTTTGCCAATATCGGACCGATGTCATTATGATGTTGGCCCGATATCGTCTGCCGACGTCGGGCCTACATAATTCCTATTTGCAGCCGAAATTGAAGCCGATATCGGGTCGTTATAGACAACGACGTCGGTTTGATATGGGGCCGATATAGAATGCTAGCTACCACCGGAACAAATGTCACGACTTTTGATGGAACTTGTTGTCAAAGATCAATTTAACAACTTCTGCAACTGTGAACAAAAGAACATATTTTCCCTAATACTATGGGTATATAACTGATCAATACTAAACAATTGCTGTTGAAAGGTGGTGTGAAAATGGCCCAAAATACAGGAAATCGCGTTCTCGATTCCAAAATTTTCAGAGGGAGCATGCCCCCGGAAAGAAGTCCTTGCCCAGGCTCTTATTCTTCAGCATCCGGTCCGTTTTCAAGTCTAGATGCAACACTATATTAGCATTGCGCTAATGTTTGAACATGGGTCAAATGTTAAAGTTAACAGCCTTGACATTCTAAAGTTATGGGATTCAAATGGGCATAAGAGAATTTTATTAGCGTTTGATTAAGTCTTATTTCAAGACATGATATCGGGAGTATGCATACCTTTATACAACGTGGCGCTTATCTGACTGACTGTTTATATTTTTTCTAAATTGATTCATTTTGACATTACAACAGAACGGAGTCTTGCAATCAAGCGGTTTTGTTCTTTATACGCATTTCTAAATTGTCACAATTATACGTAAGGCATTTCAAAACTTCGTTACAAGGTTTCTCCCAAAAAATACATGGTCACTTAACAGTTAAGAACTTATATCAGGCACACTTATTAAATTTTCGTATGCATGGAATTTTCCCATTTATATTTGTATATAATTTTGTGACTTTTAGATTTTGATTAACTTAGAAGTATAACTTTACGACAAAATTTGATCTTTTAGATCTGACATGTCATACGCATTATTAATTCAAGTATAACCGCTCTTATTTTGCTGACTTCCTAAAATGTAATAGTATACCTATTTTTAGAAGATAGACAAAATATATAATGTATTTAGTACATTATTTTGTATTACATATCTGTATTTGTATATGCATAAATTATGCTCTTCTTTCAAAGTTTCGCTTCACGTTAGCCGTGCTAAAAAGTTTATAAATGAATAAACATTTATTGAAACTAGAAAGCATGACCATATGCCTTTAAGTTAGTGTCTTAGGTGACAATAATCGCAAATACGTTGGCGATTTGTATATTCTTATTTTTCTGCAGATCTACATGTAACAAAAATGTAGGCGGATCATTTTAATGTTATTTATTTTTTTCCTAAATCGATACCACCTTAAAAGTAACAAAAACTGATCTTGATCACTAAGTGTTTTATTTACCTTTTATTTAAGTGACTAGGCCGCTGATCACAGTATACATGTAGGAGTGATATTTTGTAATTGTATTACCCGTAAGAATATTTGACTAGTATATATGCTGTGTTTATAACTATAGGTATCAATGTATTTGAAGCTCTTTGGTTATAGATGTATGTTTTGTTACAGGGCTTCTTATTTGAATACATCTCAACCACAGTACAGATCAGTTGTTGTAGTCCTTAGAACCCGTACCGCTGAATACAAGCTGGAGCCCAGTGACTTTCTAGTAATTAAGATGCATAAATATCAGTGTAAATTGTGCATTAATAGCAGTGTAAACTGTGCTTTAATAAAACTTAATAGTGAATTTACAAGACTTTAGTGTAAAAGTTACCTGGAAATTTGTGGATAGAAAAGTCGATATCTATTAAGTAAACTGCTTTGAAAGTCTTAATTTTAAAGGAAACTACCGATCTACAGATACAAACTGTAAACATTCAGATATACCAGTATCGGTTAGAGACGTTGCATCTGTTTAATAATAGATTTAATAAGTGTGATTCCTTTTACTTAATCGCAGTTGTGGTGATTTCAACAAGAATTTTAACCATTTGATTTTACTTTTATAGAAGGGGGTCATCATTCTTTGGGACATTACTGTATGGTACTTTGATGACGTTGTGTTAGTGAAGTTATGTACATGCTTTGTTTATACATGTATATAAGACATTTTTGTTGTGTGATCAAGCGGCCTGTTGATAGAATTACAGATACAGCTTGAGTACATTCCGATCATCGTATGAGTGAGTACCATATTTTTGAGAAAAGATTTTTCAAATTTGCACTTGCATAAAAATCTTGAACTCGTGTTCACAGTTCAAGTTTCAACAGCTGCAAATCTGAAAAAAAATTGCTTTGAATGATTATTGTAGATTGAGAGAGTATCACTGCATACATAATATTTAACTCTCCTCAAGTGTTTGAATCCCTTGGTGTAGGTTCTTTACTATTAATGGATCGCGATAATTTTATTTTAACGGTACATGGTAAAATCCAAAAACAGGTTAAGCAGGTGTATTATCCGATAAGTGGTGTTAAATTTGTATATTGTATTATTCTTAATCCTTATTACGATGCTTTATTCCATAACAGATTTGTAGTTTAGTGGATAGTGTGTCGGACTTCGGTTCTTTTTATGTTTGTATGGTGTAGGTTCGAGCCCTTCTGTTGTTTTTTCCAAAAATTACTTTTACTTATTCATTACGTTTTTAACGATCACAATGGTTTCATTTTCCTTGCAAGAGTTTTTTATGTTAATATATTCAATTTCTATTCTAATATGAGATCCAGAGAAAAATGTCAATATGTACTCTGTAAAAGTGCACGAGAAAATCATGATATATACAAAAAGTTTTACCTGTATACTTTCTCCAGGTAAAATCATGCTGGACAAAAATATAAAAAAAAATTAGCTCGTGCTATATTCGAACCAGCACCGTCAGCTTACAAATCACACGCGCTATCCACTAGACCACGCCGCTACTTACATTAGTTTTGCGAAATATGATATTTGTCATACAATGTGTACACCTGGTTCCCTATTTCATTGTTATGGGTTGATCCGGTATTAGTAAATAAAGGCCACAGTTATCGCGTTTTGTTAATAACTGTTATTTACACTAATCGAAGCAACAATTCTTTAAATAGAATAAATATAAAGCTATCTTGAATACATTTATCCAAAAGATCAGAGAAAATAAACATAGTCCAGGTGTGATCTGTTTATTACACTATCAGCCATTGGTTTTTGGTCAACAAAGGTTTAAACTAGTCTGTTTGATTATTCCTTTCACTGGCAGGCATTATTTATCCTTCTAGATTGTTTTGACATGATTTGCAGTCGATGTCCCAAGTATTAAAAAAAAATAAAAACACAATAGATTGTGTTCTTGGGCATTTTCCACATAGTGTTTACATTCAGGTGTTTACATCGCATTCCTAAGGAAATCCGTCCCCACTGGCCTGGTTATGCAAATTATCGCACGTGATTGAAACGTTCTTGAATCTGATTTGATGTTCTACCGGGAATCCCGATTTTCATTGGTAGAGGTCTTGTGATTAACAGCTGACTGAATACGACATTGACAATTGAAATACACGTGGTTCCGTTTATAGAGTTGGGAGAATTGAGAATTCGTCTGCAAATCAGCTGATTTAGAGTATTTAAGTACTTTTATGTAGGATAGTTGTTTATATTTAGGTTATTTATTTACAGTTAGGTTATAGATCAACAAATCTGAGGTGATACATTAAGATATGTGTTTATAAGCTTACATTTTAGATAAATAATAATAAACTTTGTAAACCTGTCAGAAATGAAATTGTCTTGAATGACTATTTCTGTTCTGACAGAAATTTAATATAAAGTTGCGGATATTAAAACGTTTAATAGTGAGTTACACTTTAAAAGTTTCAAAACATTTTGAAACTTTTAATTCAATTTAAAATCTAAATAAAACTTTAATGTTTTTCAGTGTTTAGAATTTAAGGACTCGTCTTTTTATTCTAAAATTAAATTTTGAAAAGAACTTGCATTTGTACTTTTGAAATAAAGAATAAGTACTTGAAATATAAACAAGACTTGGTTTACAAGTTTGAATTTAGAAATAGTAGTATCAGTATAAAAATAATTGATCATTATTATTTAATACTGATAGTCCGAATCTAAATAGTAAGGTAACCCAGCCAGCGGCTTGTCAACACTTGAAAAAGAGTTGTTCATTGGTCGGACAATTTTACATTTGCGTCTTAAAATTTAATGTCGCGACTTTGAATATAATAAACTATATTTTGCGAAAAAGACTTTGAACATTTAATTCAGTCCTTAAAAAGTCGTTTGGTTTAATCTACAGACTTAGAAATTTTTCAGTCCTTGAACTTGATTTTCCGGAAAGGATTTTGAAATATTTATATCTCATGCATACTGCGTTTGAAATTTGCGTGATACTTAAATCAACAAAGCAAGTATAGTGAAAGTTTAGATTCGGTATACATAAGGAAGTGAAGTTTGTGATAGGCGTATTGTATACCATATATCATTGAAACTGGAATTCAGAAAATAATTTGAATTTTAAATGAACTTGTATATATAGAAACAAAAGTGAACGAGTGTTGTATATTACAGTGTTATATATTACAGTGAGTGAACACTGCTATACACTGTAATAAAAATAATATACCACAGTGATTGGCCACTGCTACAGTTCTTTAATTGAAATTTATTTTGAAAGTTGTTCATAATTGAAACACAGTGATAGTGACATTGATGTTTTGTTTCAATTGATACAGTAATAGAGACACTGAACATAGTTTGAAAAGTTCTGAAGTGAAAGTTATTGATACTCAGGGCAGTGAATAATAATAGTTTGTACTATACATTATAAATGGACAATACTTCGGAAACAGAAGTTAAGAAGGAAGTATGGCTACTGGAGGTAAAATAAGCACAGAGGAGACACATGCCACATTGTCAGATATAAAAACAGAGGGAGACATGGCATCTGATGGTACACCTAAAATAGAGAAACTATCTGAACATACTTTAACTGAAGAAGAATTGACTTGGATAAAGGCATTACACACATACAAATAAAATCCTGGAGATGGCAGTCCTGAAGAACTTGAAAAAAAATTGAAGTCTTACAACAAGAAACAAGAGGAAAAGTTTGCTGAAAAGAAGCTATCATTATCAGATGTAGATATTAAGCCAGTCATAACTTCAACAACAACAGGAATGACAACAGTCAAAACAACAGTGACAACAAAACCAGTATAATGTAGTTAGTAAGACTACAGTATCTGCAACAACACTGATATATGATACTCCTTCTACAAATACAGGAACACCAACAAACAATTCATCAAAACATTCGGTACAGGGATGGAATTAACATCATTTCCCAAAATTATCTTTATTTTCTGGTGAAATGAACAAAGGAGAAGTCTCATGGGAAGCATTCAAATATGAAATAGCTTCATTAGTTCAGGAACACACATTCACTGATGAGCAAATTATGCTTGGAATCAGAAGGGCCTTAAGAGGAACAGCTAGTGATATTGTAAGAAGACTAAGTACTGGAATTTCAGTTCAAGATTTCTTACAAAATTGAACAGCACATATGACAGCATAGAAAACCCTGAGTCAGTTATGCGGAAATTCTACTCCTGTACTCAAGGAAATGACTCCATCAGTAATTATGCAGTCAAATTGGAAGATCTTTATGTTCAGGCAGTAGACTTAGGAGCCATCCCACTTAGAAATGAAAAGCTTTTGAAACAGGTCTTATTTCAAGGTTTAAACCTGAACTGAAATACATTGCACAATACAAGTTTGACAGCATAGAGGATTTTGACAAGTTTAAAATTGAACTCACTCAAACAGATTCAAAAGTTAAATCTTGCCATGCAGCTCAGAAAGTAGAAGAACATAGTGAAGTGAAACAGTTGAAAGATACAGTAAAGATTCTTCAAGATAAAATTGAAGTATTAGAAATGTAAAAAGATACTGAAAGATCCAATCAACAAAGATTCCTTTTCGGCAACAGACATTCACGCAGACCTTTTGGATATAGAGGAATTCCTAGAAGAGGTAGACGACAATATGATCCATCAAGACCTATAGCTGATAATACATTTAGAGGAGCATGTCACAGATGTGGAAGTAGAGGCCACTATGCTAGAGACTGCATAGCTGACTTCAAATATCTTGGATCAAAATGCAATAGATGTGGAGAAAAGGGACACATTGCAAGAAATTGCCAAATTAATTACAGTGACATCAGAAAAGATTTAAAAGAGTAGGTGCTCTAGCAGAAGGACCAGACAAGAGCACAGACAACAAAGAAGGTCCTAAATTAGTTGGTGATGCCAATATAACTACAGTTAACATAAATAATGTTTCAACAAATGCTTTATTAGACACAGGCAGTTCAGTAAGTGACATGTCACAGTCATTTTATTATTCACACTTCAAAGATATTGAACTTAGTACTGTGACAGAAATTCTGTACATTGAATGTACAGGTGGATCTATATTACCGTACTCTGGATATATTGAAGTAGAAATTGATACTCTTTGAGGTGTTCAAGATTCAAAAAAGCAGCCAGCATTATTATTTATATCACCTGACACCAAGTTCTCAACAACAACTCCAGTCATCATTGGAACCAACATATTAAATAAACTTCAACAAGACTGCAAACACACATTTGGTGACAGATTTCTTCAAACAGCAAATCTTACAATTCCATGGTACTCTTGTTTCAGGACTTTATTACTGAGAGACAGGACACTGAAACACAGTAAGAATAAACTTGGTCTGGTTAACTGTGCATTACCACACAAAGTTTCATCGAAACCAAATGAAACAATAGATATTCAAGGATTCATAGACAAGAAAATAGACCACCAGCCCACAGCAGCAATACTGCAAGAGACAAAAGATACAGGCATACCTGACTTCATTGATGTTACACCAAGCATTATTCATTACAATTATAAAGATTCTCAAGAGGTCACAGTCACTTTGTCAAACCTGACTACAAATACAGTTACAATATCTCCAAAGTCAGTGTTATGTGAGTTGCTGCCAGTAACTATAACAGAAGATGTCATGAACAGAATAGAAGAAGAAGATCTAGACAGAAAGAGAATTCAAATAGTATCTGAATTAGATATAGATCATGGCAAAACATTATCTGAAGAACAGAAAAAGAAATTGGAAGAACTACTTATGAAACGTAGAGATATATATTCAGCATTGGTGATACAGATATAGGACTATGCAACAAGATAAAACATACAATAGATCTTATTGACCCAACTCCATTTAAGCAAAGGCATAGAAGAATACCTCCTTCAATGATAGAAGAAGTCAGAGCCCATCTAGAACAACTGTTGTCCTGTGGAATAATAAGACCATCTAGATCACCCTTTGCTTCACCTGTGGTACTGGTAAGGAAAAAGAACAATAAACTTCGCTTATGTATTGACTACCGTTATTGAATGAAAAATCTTCTAAAGATTCATACGCCTTACCCAGAATAAAGGAGATACTTGATTCATTACATGGTGCTCGTTATTTTACAACAATTGATATGAAATCAGGCCACCACCAAGTAGAAGTAGAGGAAGAACATAAAGAGAGAACAAGCTTCACGGTAGGACCACTGGGTTTTTGGGAAATCAGTCGGATGCCCTTCGGACTTTGCAATAGTCCTGCCACATATCAGAGATTGATGGAAGAATGTTTAGAGCAATTAAACGTGAAAATTTGCATCATCTACTTAGATGATTTGATCATTTTCAGTTATAGTTTTGAAGGACATTTAGACAGATTAGATAAAGTTTTAACAAGACTCAAAGCCTGCAATCTGAAAATAGCTGCAGAAAAATGCCAGTTCTTCAAAGAAAGAGTCAATTTCCTAGGCCACCTTGTTAGCAAAGATGGCATTGAAACTCACCCTGCTAGAATAGAAAATGTTCTCAACTGGCCTACACCATCCACACCAGAAGATCTGAATTAATTCCTGTCATTTGCTGGAAACTACCAAAGATTTATAAATGACTTCTCAAAAATCACACGTCAATTAGCTGAACTAATACCACACCCAACATCAAAGAAAGGCAACAGACAGAAGAAACAAACTAAAAACTGGGCATGTACTGAGAAAGAACAGAAAGTATTTGATGAATTAAAGGCATACCTCACTTCACCACCGATATTAGCTTACCCAAACTTTGATCAACCATTCGAACTACATACAGATGCTTCAAATATTGCTCTAGGCGCAGTACTTTATCAGGAGGAAATAAACAGAAAACGTGTTTTAGCCTATGCCAGCAGATCTTTATCAAATTCAGAGAAGAATTACTCAACATACAAATTAGAGTTCCTTGCATTAAAGTGGGCAGTAACAGAGACATTTGCAGATTATTTGGCTGGAAAACATTTCAAAGTATTTACTGACAACAATCCATTGACTCATATCTGAACATCACCGATGTTAGAAGCCACAGGACAGCGGTGGACAGCAGCTTTAGGGGAGTACGGTTTTGAAATTCTGTACCACCCTGGGTCAAAGAACATAGATGCAGATGCTCTCAGTCGGTATTCTTACCACCAAGTTGATACAGATACTGAAGAAGATAGACTTAAACTAGATACAGAAGCTGTAACAGCCATGTGTAGTGTATTAACAGACACAACACCCTATGTTGAAACTCTGCCAGCCATGGATCTCAACATTTTAGAAATAACAGAAGATCCTAGAATACCAATGGCACAAATAAAGATGCGAGAGCTTCGAAAGAAACAGATGAATGATCCAGTTATAGGAAAATGGAGAATAACCACAATAGACCAAACGATAATAGAGAAATCAGTAAACAAACAAGATGTGACGATGAAAAAAAAACTTCAAGACCTTCAAGATAAAACGGGGCATTTTATTCAGAGAAGTACAGATAAATGAAGAAAAAGTTGAACAACTTGTCCTTCCAGAATGTTACAAAGAAGATGTATTTAAGGCTTACACACTGACATGGGCCATCCAGGGATAGAAAGAACAACTAAGTTAATCAAGGAAAGACCTCAGACATAGAGAGATGGGTTAAACCATGTGATAGATGTTTGCGAAGAAAGACT
>NW_026463302.1:0-48640 GCF_021730395.1 Mercenaria mercenaria
GCGAACTAAAGGGAAACAACTCTGGTTTTATTTAAAAGATTTTGACTGTTCTTCAAGGAAACCATCCTCTTGTAAATACAAACATTTATAATTTTTATGACAATTTACTACAGCTCTTTTAAAACTAAATAGGGGCAATCAACACTATCGTACTAAGTGGATTTTCAAACCAAGTGCAGTGCAGCAGCTATACCTGTTTAAGGGTTCCTACCATTCTGCTTTACAAAACACAAAGTTTCATTGCACATGAAAGCTAACATTAACAACATGTGAAGGTTTTTATCTGCATGTCTTAAAATATTCTTACCTGTTCTCCTCCATCCATTGCAATGTTCGTTTGCCCGCCACCTTTGCTTTCGAATTGTTCTATTACAGATCTAACCGGCTTAACCTGTCACAAGAATGTAAATTAAATACATTTTCATAAAAAGACAAGCCAAGATGGTTAAAACGAATATCAACTGAATATAATCTTGACGTCAAATATAAAGAAACTCTGCTTACATTTGAAAGGTCAACGTCGCCAACCGTTGAATGTCTTCCAGGTGATTTTGAAGTTGAATTTGTGGAATTGTCTTTGTTTCTGGAAAATGAAAAATGTGCTTGCGTTACTAGAAAGGTTTTCTCTTTACAAGATAAGGATAAATATAGGCATTACAGGAAAAACATTAGACTGATTACTATTTTTTCAAATTTTGTTCATAACCTCATAGGCAATTGTTTTATAATGAATATGTATTGTTTACCTCATTGAGTTGTCTTTCTTTTTAGATTCTTCTGAAATCTTGGCTAGTCTCTTCTCAAGATTTGCAGCCAGCTTCTTTTTTTCCTTTTCGGAAATACCAACTAATATGTTGATTTTTGTACTTGATGGAAATCCACATTTCAACTGCATCTCTTGGTTTTGAAAAAATGTAGTGAAAATGTATGACAGACCATTTTTCTTATCTTGCTGTTGTGAATATTTAGCAAACTGGAAGAAGTTTTCTAAATCTTTTGAATCAGAGACAGAGAATTCCAGTCTTATGTCTGATTTTGCATCTTTTGTTATGCCTATGATGTCAAAAAAAGTAATCTCTTCCACGGTGTGTACATGCTTTTTAAACAACGGAAGTTGGGACTTAATATACTCGAAGATCTTTTCTTGCTGCTGTGGTTTAATTTTCGTTGAGGCCGACAATCTAATAACCAGAAAAAACGCTGAAATAAAGGAAACTAAGTATAGACTTGACAACAATTTAGTTAAATGTAGTTTGTAAATTGAAATCCGTCCGCCATTAGTATTGCATGTCATGTAAAGCAAATAAGAATGAGTAGTTCAGAAGACGCTAGTTTTCTCTCCCGCCATTAATAACGAGGGATGGAAGACAGAATTTTCAATCACAATTTTTTGTATCCTTGCTCAGGAAGCCTCTAGAAAAATTTCTTTAAAGGCACTGACCTCCTGATTTGGCTGAAAATAATTTTTCTTTCAAACTGAAGTTTGGTCAAATTATGAACATTAGAATATGAGTTTTTGTTTCTAAAATATTTAGAAAATAACAAATCAAGAAAAAAAAGATGACTGTGCCGGGAATCGAACCCCGAAACGCCGCGGCAATAAAGACATCTTCTCGTCGTCGTAACCAATAGCGCTACAGCGGAATTAGTGAATTATGATTTCAAAATATAGATATTTATAATCGAGACAGTTTACCTGGAGTAAAGCGTTACAAACGCTTTTCGATTTTCATCGTAAAAAGTAGTAAAAACAACAAATTCTCATGTGTTTCCGTAACATATAGTTTGTCAGTAATTAAGTTTTAAAGCCTTCTTAAGAAATATAGCATTTATTTCCAGATATCTAAAAAAATATTTTTTTTGTTGCCGAACGATCTGGAGGCCAGTCCCTTTAAAACATTAAACATTAATACTTGTAAACTTTGAAGCCCTATCGCCTTTTGATAATCGAAAAATTTAGGAATATGTCAATTTAACTAAACTACTTTAATTTTATAAGAGGCTAGTGCACTATTGTTGTACCCTTGGTGTTTGTGTGTTCGGGTTTAACGTCTTTTTCAACAATTTTTCAGTCATATAAACGACGGTGTCTACTTGTAGCAGTGAGCACAATGCCCAGCTATATAGTGCTGCCTCACTGGAATATCACGCCGTAGACACGTGGCATGATACACCACCCAGTCACATTATACTGACACCGGGCTGACCAGTCCTAGCACTATCCCCTTAATGCCATTAATAGTACCATTTTTTACGTCTTTGGTATGACGCGGCCGGGGATCGAACCCACGACCTCCCGCACTCGAAGCGGACGCTCTACCACTAGGCTACCGAGGCGGTTACCCTTGGTGTTTAAACCTAATTCTGTTGAACTATTCTGAAGTACAAACGCATAGATCTTACATTGCCATACGTTATTTCTAACTCGGGTCAATAATTAATAATTATGTTTTCTACTTTTAGTAACGAAGACCTTGACCTTGATCCTAGGGGCCCCATATGCACTCCGAAAATCATCTACACACCAAGTTTCATTACATTCGGTCACTTCTAACACAACTGTTTTTCTTTGTTTAGTAATAGCGACCTATAACTTGACCCTAGTGACATTATTTGCAATCTCAAACTCCCTCTCCATGCAAACTATACCAAAACTCAAAGTTTCATTGCCTTATGTAAAGCGCCTTTGAACGTGTTTATCATAACTAAGGCCAATAATAAAAAGGTTACTAAAGAAGCTATTTATAGTAACATAAAAGGGAAGTAATTAAAAACTAGAAATGTGTCCATGGGACACAGATGCCCCCACTACATGACATTAAAATGACAATTTATTCCCAGGTCAGGGGCCATAACTCCTACAATACTGAATGAATCCGGACGCGAAACCCCAGGTGCACAACTGCACATGCTGACCAACATTCCTGTAAACTTTGGTGACTCTAGATCAAATACTTTTGGAGCTACGCACAACACAACATTAAAATGACCAATTTTTAACTAAGTCAGGGGCAATAACTCCTACACAACTGAATGAATCCGGACGCGAAACCCCAGGTGCACAACTGCACATGCTGACCAACATTCCTGTAAACTTTGGTGACTCTATGTCAAATACTTTTGGAGCTACCATGAGTTTAACTAAGTCAGGGGCTATAACTCCTACAAGACTGAATTAATCCGGACGCGAAACCCCAGGTGCACAACCGCACATGCTGACCAACATTCCTGTAAACTTTGGTGACTCTAGGTCAAATACTTTTGGAGCTATGCACGACACAACATTAAAATGACCAATTTTTTACTAAGTCAGGGGCCATAACTCCTACAGGACTGGATGAATCCGGACGCGAAACCCCAGGTGCACAACTACACATGCTGACCAACATTCCTGTAAAGTTTTGTGACTCTAAGTCATATACTTTCGGAGCTAGGCGCGACACAACACTAAAATGACCAATTTTTACAAAGTCAGGGGCCATAACTTCTACATGACTGAATGAATCGGGACGCGAAACCCCAGGTGCACAACTACACATGCTGACCAACATTCCTGTAAAGTTTTGTGACTCTACGTCAAATACTTTTGGAGCTAGGCGCGACACAACATTCTCGGAAGGACGGACGGACGGACGGACGGACAAGGGCAAATCTATATGCCCCCCCCCCCCCCCCCCCCCAAAGTGGGGGCATAAAAATTACTGTAAGTGAACAAAAGAAGGATCTGCCAAATAAAAACAGGAGCACTGCAATGCAACGCAAATGCAGAGCAATATACACACAAAACAAAGTCATATGACCTTTGACCCCTAAGTGTGACATTGACCTTGAATTAAGCCATCTGAAAATGCCGCTCTGCACATCGTTTCGATGAGGTGAACATTTGTGTCAGGTTTCTTTGAAATCCTTCAAGGGGTTCAAGAGTTACATTGCGGAAGGGAAATTGCTAACCAACAGACAGACAGACAGACGAACACCGAGGCAATAACATAATACGTCCCTTAAGGCGTATAAAAAGAAATCGAGATCTTATGGTGATACAAGTGTGCAAGTTTGGTTAAAATCAAATCATAAATGAAGCTGCTATTGTGCAGACAAGGTCAAAATAGCTAATTTTGGCCCTTTCAGGGACCATAACTCTGGAACCTATAATGGGATATGGCCAGTTCAAGAAAGGAATCAAGATCTTATGGTGACACAAGTTTTGTGCAAGTTTGATTAAATTCATCAATGCCATTAAAAGAACGCACTCAGATTAATATATTACGTGGCGGAGCTGTTTTGTGAACCAAAAAATAAACATTTCACGTGGTATCTAGTATTTCAAAATCTATAAGAATATACTTTGGAACTTTAATGGACATTTCCTTTTAAAACGATGAAAGTGTATTACAAAAAAAATCTAACTTCGTATGATATTTATCAAATCAATGACTATAACTATACACACTGAAAGAAAGTACCTGATATAAATCTCTATTTTTTTTTCATTTTTTATGTTTACATGCTGGATCATTTTCATATCGAAAATGTTTTTATAGAATAATTATGATAAACTTGAATTCCGCAAAGAATAGAACAGATAAAGAATATGTAGGTGTAGAACACCCCTCCCCGCTACCCGCCCCTCTCTATAAAATTTGACCGCTGCATTCACCATTCGAACCACTTTGATAATGTCAAATAAAAAAACAAAAACAGTTAAAATAAAAAATAACAATTTTATTATGATGATGATGATGACGATGACGATAATTATATTATTATTATTATTATTATTTTCTGAATACTGAATGAATTGATCACCGTTTGAGTATAATTAGATACAAAACCAAAGGCTGAACTTTATTAATTGAACATTTTATTTTCAACTTCGACTTTTAATTATATTTCAAGTATCATGAAAGCTAATTGCGACACGTGGTAAGTTATGGGAGGTCACGTTAGGAAATAAAACAAAATCTTCGTTATTACTTTATAAATTCATGGAAAATATCTTCTTTTTTTTTTTCATTTTTCTTAACCTAAATTTGTCGAGATCAAAATTGCTGAATGAATAGTCCATTAATCCAAAATCATCAATGATAATGCAAATTAGTTAAAGCTGTGGGTTTGCAAAGATCTACATATATTTTCCACTGTCTTTCGGCGGATATTTACTGTAAAACAAACTCATTATTGATCGAATAGATCAGAAAACAATATATCTCTAACGTAATTTATATTGTGCAATCATGTCTTTTTGCCCTACGTAGAGTGCGCAAGCGCGAAAATTGTTTCCCGTTGCTAAGCAGATAGCTCTGTGTAAAAAGGTCTATAATGATAATAATATGTCCCTAGTGACCCCACATGTAATCCCAAGCTCCCTCTCTATGCAAGCTACCTTCATACCAAATTATCTGAAACTGTTCCTCTATTTTAGTAACGGTGACATTGACCTTAACCCTTTTGACTATATGTATTAAAAACTTCGTTTCTATGCAAGCTCCAAATATTCCAAGTTTAAATGCAATCGGTTATTCTTATCTCACGTTACAGAGTGAGACCCAAAGTTTGAAACCGGCCAGCCGCTTTTTAAAA
Organism: Mercenaria mercenaria; assembly: GCF_021730395.1. NCBI lineage: Eukaryota > Metazoa > Mollusca > Bivalvia > Venerida > Veneridae > Mercenaria > Mercenaria mercenaria. The sequence goes on from NW_026463302.1 coordinate 5,581, forward strand.
AAACCTAGTTAAAAGGCCCGGACCGGGAAAACGCGTCCAACATTAAAAAGATACGATAGACCAACGGTTAGCACACTGCGCAACGTTACATTAAAAAGGGTACGATATACCAGCGGTTAGCACACTACGCAACGTTGGAATTTTCAAAGAACGCAGTTTAATTAATAGTCAGGTGATCTTAAGACTTAGCGACAAAAGTGCGCTAGAGGACCTGCATGTTAATGCTCGGAGACAATATCTATGTTGAAGCTTGAACCTTCTCGGTTACTTTGATAGTTGTTTCCGAAAATAAAACAATGCTGTATGTAAATTAGAGGGGTCAAAATGTCATGCTATTGATTTTGCGACTTTTCTGTGTAGCTTATATTTCAATGATTATGTACTCACATCTTTTCTGGAAAATTGTATCACTAATGTATTATGAAACTATTTTTAGTCATTTAGAATTTATGCAAAAATAAAATAGGACATGAGAAATTGAAAAAAAATGTCTGAAATTAGGGTCAAAAGCCCTGTACTTTATCTATTCACGTTGAGACAATGTCAATCTAGAGATACTATTAACACAAACTTCATACAAAGATTAAGGACATGAAGGAAAAGTGCATTGTACAAAGACAATAAATCTACCCAGCTAACTTTTTTTTTTAATTATCTCCCTTGATTAAACATGCATATAACATTTCTTTTCCAAAGAATAAAAATTTCACACATTGAAAGAAACTGCAATGTGTAAAAATTATGAGGCTATCACTTTTTATATGATCTCCCTTTATAGATTTTAGTTGTCTGAGCCATAACGTTAAACACTAAATGTCACAATGAGGCACACATGCGTGTTAAATGGAGACAGTACTGGTAACTGACATACTGTTTTTAGGGGGTTAACGCTGTTTTTCAACAGTATCGGTTATGTAACGGCGGGCAGTCATTACCAACTTTTAGTAAAATCGATCTCGGAAAATCGATAAATTTGCCTATATAAACAAAGAAGGAAAAAATACTTAAACTTAATTAGAAAAAGTTCTATTTGGAAATCAAAAATTCGATACCCCACAAATTAAAGTTTAATTTATTCCGGATATTATGAATATTTTTTTTTTAAAAATATTTATATATTTGGTTGGTCCTTTTTGACTTTAAATAGACCCACCTCAATTCATATAGACTCTGTAGGAAACGGGTAAAAAAACTGACTTTTTCAAATATAACAGACAAAATGAGATATTTTCCGCAAATAATCAAAAAATCGATAGCCCTAAAAATGTAGAAAAATTATTCAATTTTCGTTATGTGTAATTTGTTTTAAATTTAATAATGGTTTGTTTGGTCCTTTTTGCATTTTAGTGTGTACAGTGAACATTTCTTAAAAAATTCCGGCTTTTTCCGCCGTTATCCGTAAGTACTCGGAAGCTGTCACGGAAAATATTGTCGTCTGCTAGCCTGACTTTGTCGGTACAAATTGTTATAGCTCAAAGCCTATGAATTGTAGGCAACTTCACATTGACAAAAAAACCTGAGATTGTAATTAGACAAATTAAAACAAATTTATTGTTGTACTCAGAGACCCGAAACCTAGATCCGCTGTCGTTTAAAATAACGCTATGGAGGATTTAGTGTTCAATTCGCATTAAATATACAAATGCTTTTATTTTTCATCGAAAAAAATATACTTAAAGCAACTAATTCTCATGTGTTTCCGTAAAATATAGTCTGTCAGTAATTGAGTTTCAAAGCATTCTTAAATATAGCGATGATTAATTTGGGAGACAATCAAAATCCCCTTGATCAAAATGATTAATTTCCAGATACCTATATTATTTTTTGCCGAACGATCTGGAGACTTTTTTTATTGCCGCGGCGGTCCGATCTCCGACGCGGTCATCTTCTTTCCTTCGTATGGGAATTTTTAATAATTTTGAAACAAAAATAAAAAACAAACATTTTCTATTACTCATAATATGACCAAACTTTAATTTGAAAGATAGCCTTGATGAACTGATAACTCTGCTTCTTTCCGAACCTCCTTTGTATATATTATTCTGTATTCTTAAATTAATGCATGTTTTTGGTACATTCTTTAATCATTCGTTTAAAAAATTGCGATATCTATAATTTGTTCTAGTCCCAAGATTGCACACAATCACATTTTGCATAAAATAATTTAATTGAAACAATAATCTTAAAATTACCCTTTGACATTTATTCTGTATTACAATATTGCCTAGGGGTAAACAATATCCGGTCAGTGTTGTTTCAAGCCGGGTCATAAAAGATATGTTACCCCACTTTTTACTACAAGTGATAGGTATTTTTATGGTTTTATGGTTTTTACGTTATAATATATATTTATTTTATGCTAACTAATGAAATACTGTATTCTATCAGTTAAATATTTTCATATCTCATCGCTCACACTGTGAAAATATGAAATCTATATTTTCACACTGTGAGAGATATGAGCTCCGCCCCCTCATACATTGTGTATGAATTTTAAATTATTTCCTTAAAACAGGATGAAAATTATAGTCGCACTTTGTTCTTTATAGTATATTTCTCGATTCAAATTATTTTACTTAAAGAGAATTTCATACCGTTATGCAGCAAAATATAAAACAATATGGAACTTTATGTTGCATGCGTCTTTATAACGTCACAGCACGTCTGACGTCATGTCTGTTTTCGCGCGTCTGTTTCCCGCGCTGAGATTAAAACAGTTGCAAAATGCATTTCTCAACGGAATTGAGCATAAGATAAATAGAAAATTTGTGTGTTTTTCGTGAATATGGAATATATCTCACTGAGAAGTGAGAAAATTTCAAATATTTTCACGAGCGTGTAGCGCGAGTGAAAATGTGAAAATTTTCTCACTTCTTATTTTTCAAGTCAGTACTATGATCAAATTTTAGTTTTAAATAGTATCTAATTTTAAAGCATCTGTTCCTCCATATTCACTCAAAACAAACAAATATCCTCTATATATTCCACTTTCTTCTGTCTTTATATAGTCTTTTCCCTTTCTTTCAGGAATTTTGTTATTACGATTTTTACCCTTATTTCATAAATCGTATGACAGTAGGACGAATCAGTACAAATTTAGAATTCACATCGTTCATAGGTAAATATTACAGTGTAAAGATCCTGGCCCAAATTTCACGAAAAAAAACTAAGTTATTACTTAGTTCTATTCTAAAATTGAGATATTGATGAAGTTATTGTTATTTAATTAATAAGTAACCTAACCAGTGTTCCTGGACTCTGTACCAGTACAAACCTGTTCTCCGCAAGTAACTGCAAACTTCCCCAGTATTGTTTGTCACTTTCCAATCATCCTCAGTCACCTTATCGTTTTTATACATTTTAAAGCATTTTTCAAGAAACGGTTAAAAGGGTTGGTTCATAAAGGAATTGTACGTTAACGAACCATATTGCTTTATTATGTTATATTACGCTTGTACGGAATATAGATGCAAAGTGCAGGAAGCATAACTCTTTCGACTGTCTATACCAGTTTATACCCTTTTTGTTATTTTAGTCTAACAAAGCTCCTGTTGATAATGAAATGTTTTGAAACTATATATGGTACCACATCAATATAAACAACAGATACTGAATAAAACAGCTAACCATTTATTTAACCAATATCTTCAAAATAACATAAAATAATTCTTTGAAATGTAGCGTACACGCAGAACAATATGTTATTGGTGAAAACCCGAACTTTCAACAAAATCAAAGCAACTCTTCAGATAAACTTATTCATTTTACGATTTCAACCCATTTTTGACAAGTCACAAAAATAAACAAAAATGTTTAAAATTTACATGTGCATACTAAAAACGAAAATAGTTACTGTGGGAAGAAAATGAAATAACTTCCTGGTCGTGCCTTTTCTAAAAAGAGCATTCATTATTCATATGATGTCTAACCATTCTCTAGAAAAAAAATCAGTATGAACACTCCGTACTCTTATAAATGGTATTCACTCGTTTTCTGAAAACTGCTTTTATGTGTATTTTTGTGATTTTTACAAATGGGGTGAGATAGTAAATTGAATATGTTTGCGTTATTTATTATTTTTGAAATTTTATATGTTATTAAAACACTTTGGTCTGAAGGTATGCTGAATTTCAAAAATGTATTTGTGTACAGTAATTGGAAAATACTGGAAAATTAGCAAATGGTGGTTAGATATTGTTTTCAGTATATATACTCTGTGACCTTTAACTTTTATATTTGACCACACAATGAGTTTTTGAGTGCGAGTCTATACTTAATTAATTGGATACAAGTGTATGGTCTATTTAATGTAATTCAAATCAAATATAATGTAGTTTTTCATGAATCATTGCATCAGTACCGCAAAATTATGTGAGAAATATCAGTTTTAACACATGACCTTTTGACCTCTTTTATTCAAATGTACATTAAGAAGTGCTGTCAAATGACAAATGCCCCCGAAGCGTGCCCAAGAATGATACAGTTGTCTACGCAAAATAAATAAAAAATTAAATAATGACCTCGACCTTGACCCGAGAGACCCGGATCATGCACAATGCATATTCTAAGGCTAAAGTATTTATTTGCACAAAATGACTTCTAAATCCATATATAAATAACAAAAACAAAAATAATGACTGCATGCAGAAAACCGATACGTCAAATTGTGACCTTGACCTTGACCTTGACCCAAGAGATCCGGGTCCTAGACACGACATACCCTTGGCATTAGATGAACATTTGTGCAAACTTACTTCAAAATCCCTCCATGTACCAAAAAGATATGGACCGGAGACGGAAAAAAATCACACATCATTTTGTGACCTTGACCTTGACCTGAGAGGCATGGTCATAAGCGTTGCAAACCTTCTCAATATGGTCAATATTGGTGTCAAATTATTTTCAAATCCCCCTATGAATGTTGAAGTTACAGCCCGGACAATAATTTACACAGACGCAGGCTCGCGCGCGCGCGCGCACACACACACACAATCGCACGCACGCACTCATACACACGCACACACAGTGCGATTATAAATAAAAATATGCTAAAATACCGGTTTCTGAGCTACAAGAATTACCTAACCCTACCGTCTAGTCTCGCAGCACATGTTAGTTCTCCACATTACTTTAAATATCATGCATACAAAATTCTTTAAAAAAATATCAGCTGTCCGTGTGTATGCATGGTTAAGGAGTGGGGAAATAAACTAAATTTTAACACACATATACACCAAAATGTAGCTCAATCATGCATCGATAGAAAACTAACTGAAGCGGTTACTGATCAGGTACCAAGTCCGTAATTTACTTTCTCTACGGATGAAGGGGAATTGGCTATGTGCAAGGTGTTTACAATCATGTAGACTGAACATCAGTAGGCTAAATTTGACTGCATGCATAAAGAAAACATACGCGTAGAAAGCATATTTCAGGGCCACAATCCAACTAAACAAGGCTGCCGTGCTGGCCCTAGATCGTTCACAACTGGCTTGAACAATTTGTTCGAGCCAGCAATGTCTGACAAGAATATTCTTGTTTTTACTAAAATCGCATATAAGGAAAACGTCCCCGCCGCGTCTGGCAATCTCATTTTACATAAGTGAATGATATGAAGGATTTTGGTCACCTAAGGAATATTTGTGTGAAATATTTTCAAATTGTGCTTCCAGAGGATAAGATGTTTAATTTTTTTTTAAATAACCATTGCAATAAAGAAAACTAGCCACGCTCTATGACGGTATTATTTTTAAAATAATCAAAATAACTTTAAAGGTTTGCCCCAGATTTAAAGAAATCAATGAAACAATTATTTCCCAGTGCTGAAATTTCACATAGCTATGTGGAACGTACCTACTTTTGGCATTTTTAAAGGGGAATAACTGTTTGAGAATATTTTAAGTATCCAGTCGTACGGAACAGTACGGTGGAATATGTAATGTAGATGTTGTTCATTTATCAAATATTTCTTTGTTTCGATGATATATTCCTTAACCTTTATGAATTTGGTAGGTCATCAAAAAAAACCGCGCCTGGTGGTTGTTTGTTTTCACAAATCAACGTAGTTTGAAGGTAAATATTTTAAAATCGAGCCAGATCAAAAGGATTTAAATTTACCAAGACAACACATTCTTTACTAGTTTCGACCTTTATTTCGTGCATACCAGACGGGGATTTCCGGTATTTTTACCGGTGCTGGAAAAATCCATCTTACACCCCGGGGTGTATTACGAACTACATATATGTAGAAAATTTATGTAGTTATTTATATATTATTTCGAAAAACGGGAAAAAAATCCAATACCTTGACAGTTCCTCTTTTTCCTGATAGTATATTTCTCGATTCAATACACGTTATTTTATCAAAAATTCATAACGTTACGCTGCAACTGATAAAACAAAACCAGAACTTAACATTGTTATTTGTCTTTGAAACGTCATGACGTCTTTCCTGTTTACGGACGTTGGTTTCCCGCGCTTTGTTTAAATACGCTGCTATAAGAAATAGTTCTAAAAAGAAAGCCGTTCGACTGACTTTATTTTTATTTTTATATCTTGATATTGGTATGCAAGAAAAAGATTCTGTCACTGGTTATAGGTGCAGATGGGAATATCCGGCTCTCGAGTAACTGTTTAGGCGGTAACTCGGTAGGAACCTCGTTACCGCCTAAACAGTTACCCTCAAGGCCGGAAATTCCCATCTGCACCTATAACTAGTGAAAGAATCTTTTAGTCTGCGTCAGAAATAACAACGTACAATACAAACGACGTCACGTCCGTTTGGACGCGAACGTCAACGTGACAAAAAGCGCAAATATAGAATATATTTGTATTAATGTACATATAGGTACGGATCATAATGATACGGCGGGTATTTATCGAAAACATATTTCTTCAATATGAAGCAGAGAAAAAATAAAACCCAACATATCTACATGACAAATTTTGAAGTATACATGTGAAGCATAAGCGAGAATTAACGATAGATCTACTTATAATTATATAAATAGTAAAATAACATTAATTTAAAAGCTAACCACACATATATAATTACAGTATAATAACAATAATAACAATCAAAAAATTAAAAACTTTCATTAAAATACGATTAAAGACAAAATGCAGTCAAACGGCGGAAAAGGGGACCCTTGAAGCAGTAATAAGGGGAGGTAATAAAACGGCAATAAAATATCAAAATGCTGGAAAATAGAGCCGATATATTCTTAACTTTTACAAAAATTATTAATATTATTTTAAAGTTAGAAAATATATTAAAAACAATACTATACAGTGAAAATATTTAAGCTGTAGGGATATTTTGAAAAAGTTAGTATATAAGACCCTATTTAAATGTTAGTCCGTAACTGTAATCACACAATAAACATTACGCTGGTGTTCATGCCAGATGGGTGCACGGTATTTTAACCGGTGAATCCAGGACGTTTCACGTAATAACCTATCTAAATCATTACCAACAATTTCAGTTGGTAAAAAACTGAAATCATCTAAATTGTGATGAGTACTGTTGAAATGGGCAGCCACACTACTAGCATATGCTGGATCGCTGAAATTGTTAATGTCAAATTTATGACTGTTCATACGTTTAGAAACCTGTTGTCGTGTTTGACCCACATACTGCATGTTGCACTTTTTACAAGTTATGACATAAATGACATTTGATGATGTGCAGTCTGTATTAAATCTAAGTTTATACACAGAAGAATTAGAAGAACTAACGAATTCATCAGTTTCTACTATCTTGCTACAATGTGTACATCTAGGTCGGTAGCATTTCCTGGAACGGGCGCTGATGGGGGTAGGGGGCATTGCAGAATATCTAGACTTTACAAGGAAGTCTTTAAGATTTTTACTACGTTTGTATGCTAACACGGGTCTACAGGAATGCAACTGTTGGACTGAGACATTTGGCGATAGTTTAAATAAATCCCAGTTTTTATGTATGATACTACCAATGTTAGGGAGGGAGGGATTATATTCCGTAACAAAAGGCACAATATCAACCTGATCAGAATTGTTATTGTATTTCAGAGTTTCGTCTTGTGTAACATTATGCATCTTGTTAAATGCAGCATCTATTACACTGTCTGGGTAATTTCTGGATTTGAAAAATTCACCTAGAGTGTCCAGAGATTTAGCAAATTGATTATCGTCAGATATAATAATTGATTACCGTCAGGTATTTCTGAGGAGGAGATTTTTTATTTTTTATCTTTCGGTTGCAATGACAACCAAAATTTTGCATTGGTGACCTAGATCTGTAAGAGGACCGCCCCCAAAAAGCATTCCTGTGAAATCTGGTTGAAATTGGCTGTCTGTTCTCGAAACTGTATCTTTAAAAATTGATATTGAACAATCCTAAAAGCTCATTACGAGCACTTGGTGCTCAAGTGAGCTTAAACTCATAAATCATGGAAACTACGGTTAACTTTATCTAGATCCTAAAACACATGCAAACCAAACAAGAGCTAAATATGTGTAAACATGGTGATTAAATGTGCCGGAAATGGAAAAGAAACAAACCTTCGCTTATAATTATTCCACCAAAATCAAAGTGATGAACTTGATGTGCAGGTTACAAACTTGCACATTCAAAAGTATGGCCTCTAGAGAGGTCACAAGATTTTTCTATTTTTAGACCTACTGACCTAGTTTTTGATCACAATTGACCCAGTTTCAAACTTCATCTAGGTATCATCAAGATGAACATTCAGACCAACTTTCATACAGATCCCATGAAATATATGGCCTCTAGAGAGGTCACAAGGTTTTTTTTATTATTTGACCTACTGACCTAGATATTGAAGGCACATGACCCAGTTTCGGATTTGACCTAGATATCATCAAGATGAACATTCTGACCAATTTTCATGAAGATCCATTCACAAGTATGGCCTGTAGAGAGGTCACAAGGTTTTTCTATTTTTAAATCTACTGACCTAGTTTTTGACCACAGTTGAACCAGTTTCAAACTTGACCTAGGTATCATCAAGATGAACATTCAGACCAACTTTCATACAGATCCCATGAAATATATGGCCTCTAGAGAGGTCACAAGGTTTTTTTTATTATTTGACCTACTGACCTAGATATTAAACATGTTCCAGTTTCGGACTTGACCTAGATATCATCAAGGCGAACATTCTGACCAATTTGCATGAAGATCCATTCACAAGTATGGCCTCTAGAGAGGTCACAAGGTTTTTCTATTTTTAGACCTACTGACCTAGTTTTTGACCGCAGTTGATCCAGTTTCGAATCTGACCTAGATATCATCAAGATGAAATTTCAAAGCAACTTTTATACATATCCCATGAAAAATTTGGCCTCTTAGAGAGGTCACAAGGTTTTTTTTTATTATTTGACCTACTGACCTAGTTTTTGACCGCACGTAAACCAGTTTCAAATCTGACCTAGATATCATCAAGATGAACATTCTGACTAATTTTCATGAAGATCCATTGAAAAGTATGGCCTCTAGAGAGGTCACAAGGTTTTTCTACTTTTAGATCTACTGACCTAGTTTTGGAACGCACGTGACCCAATTTCGAACTTGACCTAGATATCATCAAGATGAACATTCAGACCAACTTTCATAAAGATCCCATGAAAAATGTGACCTCTAGAATGGTCACAAGCAAAAGTTTACGCACGGACGCACGAACGGACGCACGGACGGACGACGGACGCTGCACGATCACAAAAGCTCACCTTGTCACTTTGTGACATGTGAGCTAAAAACGCAAAACCAAACAATAAAATATTAACCAACTCATAAATTTGCCGCAATCAAGTTTACATTCTGTGAGCAAAATTCTGTCTACTTCGCGTCTAACACAACACATTTCTTTCCTACAAATTTTACCTATTATACTTTCATTTTTGTAAGAACATGACATGTACTGCTTGGAACTAAATGTACATTTTATTTACAATAACTAAAAGACGACAAATTTCTTGAAGCGTGTCAATTTAAATTACCATGGAACCTAGTAGAAGTAATGTTTACGCAATTATCATCATGATGATTTAAGTGTGCATAAAGAAAAATACTGTACTTACTAACGCCTCTCTGGACAGACGACGCCATGGTATCAATATTTCTGAAACAGGAAACAGAATAAATGTTGAGATCACAGATAAAAGTAGTAAAAATTAGGGGTTTCACACTTCTTGTTAGCGGATCGGGCGGGGCGAATCAAAATAAGGCAGCTTTTGCGGAACGTTGCGGCCATGTTTGCTGAAGCACGGGTGGTAAACGCGCAATCCAATTCCCACTGGGAATACGCTAAAAATGGGTTGCGCGACTTCCGGTGTTGGTGTTGCGCATCAGTATATACAAAATCGAGGTAGGTGGGTTTTTGTTTTTGTAAATAATAACACATTTACGAGTGCTTTCGAAAAAAAGCAAAATGCTATTCGACACAAAAAATGAATAAAGATCATATTTGTGAAATACCAACTTTTTAATTTAAGAATCAGCTCTGTTATCACGAAAACTGCTGGCTCGAACTGTCAAAAAAGCATGGAATCATGAAAAATGCAAATTTTCTAACTCTTGTGCCTTCTTTCTGGAAATGTGACGCTTCTGATTATCAAACACGTGTAAAACAGTCATGAATATTACATACACTTGAATGAAATGTTGCTTTTGGGGGAAAGATTGGCTAAAAATAATCGGGAATGGGGTTGCGCCCCGGGAATGGAGTTGCGCATATACATTATATACATTATGATTTATTCGAGCAACTCCATTACCGGGGCGCAACCCCATTCCCGATGATTTTTTGTCAATTATGTCCCCGTAAGCAGGTTTTGAAGCAAATAATTTTGATATTCGTTACTTTATAATAGTTGAGTTATCATAAAAAGCATCAGATGTCCTCAGATTAGGCATATGAGGTCAGAAACTTCCATTTTTGTTGATTTCATATTTTTTTCACTCTTTGTGTCGCCTGAGTTTTTGTGATAATAGAGCCGAATCATAAATTACAAACCAGATGTTTTACACATATGATGTATTATCATATTTGTGTCGAATAGCATTTTGCTTTTTTCGAGAAAATTTATTCTTGTCTCATACTAAGCAAAATCATACCTTCACATACCTCAATTTCGTCCTTTTTTACGCGCAACACCGGCACCGAACGTTGCGCAACCCATTTTAAGCGTATTCCCCGCGGGAATTGGATTGCGCGTTTATCACCCGTGTGAAGTCTAAAAGATAAACTCGTAGTTATTTTGAATCAAAATGGTGGGGATCTGGTGGTACATGGTTGCAATCTTTTGTGAAGATTTATGAGATTTTGCGTTAAGAATTAAGTATGTCATTTAATATGCCATATGCATCCAATCCATAGTTGAATACTTTTAGATGGTAAACCTTTTGCGCCTTTCGTGCAAAACAATACGACAGGAAATGCAGACGGCATTAAATCAAGGGGTTTCATATTAAGAGTACATTGTCATTGAATATTTTAAACAAATTAGATCCTTTTAAAAATGAGCAGTTGTGTGATGCTATCTACTAGTGTTAGAACTTGATCTACTACAATTACAATTAGAGCTACTTGATGAAATATGTTCAAAAATTGATTATCCGTAGTTAACAGCTGCAAGTATGTCTTTAGAAACACTATTTTATTTGAAGCCAAATAAGTGTCTACCTACTGTTGTAATTTTATAAAGATTTTGAATGTAGTCAACGCCTAAGACCACTGCGCAAGTTATTGAACGGAAACCAAATCTTGACGCCGCCCATACACCCATCCAATCACATCGCTAATCTAATAACCAGGTTTTCAACTTTGAAAAAAAACAACATGTTCTCCGTGAATCACTATTGTTTCAAAAAAGTATTGCGTGCAGCGAGAAAACACTTTATGAGTTGCATTTATCTTTTCCAACACAGGTCATCTTCTCACAGATTACACAAAATAGAGCAATACCTATACAATTTTCATTATTTTAAATGTTAATGATGGGTCGGTAAGCTATAGCCAGGATACGATATTTGAAACTGAATCTTCTGATTCTGAATCACAATCATAACAACTACTCCTCTGCAATCCTTCATTCCTTTAAATCATTCTTAAAGTAAAAGCCTGACAAAACTAAATTTGAATGGTGACACCAATTTCACGAATTTCCATATTCTTTATAAAGAATACGCGAACAGATATTTTAATAAAAATAATCTGCATTTTATGATTTATAGTGGCTTGTAAGAACAATGGCAAACTTGTTTCAGAAACAACAATAACAAACTGATATATAATTATAAATTACTAGGAAAAATTACAGTGATAAAAACCTTTGCATTACCGAAACTTATATATCCCATTACAGTTTCCATCTGAAGAAAAATTAAAGGAAATGATAGAAACAATGTATAGTTTAATATGGAAAAACAAACTGGAAAAGAATAAACGAGATGTACTACAACTTGATTATGAGAGAGGACTGAAAATAAAAATAATAGATGTATTAAGTGTTTTTTGAACTCAATAAAAACATGTTGGGTAAAACGATTTATGTGTAATAGCGAAAGTGTGCTTTGGTGTACATTTTACAATGCAATTCTGAACACAGCAGGGGGAAAGCTAGTATTTGAATGTAATTTACATGATAAAGACATTGAAAAAATATGTACAAACAATGTATTTCTTCAAAATGTTCTTAATGCATGGCATACCATTAAAAGGGTTAAATTAAATGATATAAGTGGAAAACAGATAATCTGGAATAATTCTGACCTAAGGAATGGAAATAAATTGTTTTATTATGAAGAATGGCATGAAACAGGAATAAAATATTTAGAATATTTATTTGATTAAAGGAAAAATGATTTTTATTCTTTTGAACAATTCAAGTACTTATACAGTCTGAAAAATAATGAATTCCTAAAAAATTATCAAATTATCCCCAGCATTAAGCCAGACCTAAAAAAGTCACTTGAAAAAGAAAACATTATTTACACTCCTACAGACAATCTGCTAAGCTAAAGCACCAAACAAAATACTATTTACCAAACAATAAAACTAAAACAAGAAATAAAATCTGAAAAGAAATGGGGAACTATTCTTGAAAACAATAACACAAAATGGAACATAGTTTATGAATTTTTAAAGCAACGATAGACACAAAAATAGTAAACATCCAGTATAAATTTTTAATGGGAATAGTTCCAACTATGAGTAAGTATTTGTTCATAGTGAAATTGTCTAGAACAAACTTATGTGATTTTTGTAACATGTAAGTAGAAAGTATAGAACACCTATTTTGGGAGTGTAATCATGTTCAAATTTTGTGGAACAGATTAAGTAACTTTCTTGCAGCAAAGGGAATATCGGTCCTTTCCACTATATAAAATTTGGCATTTTGTATGTGAGGATTTATTTGATGAAATATTTTATTGAAAAATAAACAAAAGGTTCCCGTATTCGACCAGTTTTTATCCTATTTAAATATCAGAATTCGTCTAGAAAAAGAAATAGCAATTATGCAAAATAAAATTGATAATCATTTAAAGAAATAGTCTTTCTTAAATCTATAATATGTATCCTTACCACGTACAGCACAGAGACACATGCAACAAATATTGAAAATAAACTACTTAAAGGTATACTGATAATACTCTATTCTTTCTTTCTCTCTTTTTATTTTCATATGGTGTTAACTTTACATTTTTTCTCACCTTTAGCGTCTTATCATGCAAAGTGGATACACTTTTTGACATACAAAACAATTTAATAAGCAAAATGGAATGGGAAATAATTGTAAATGTTTTATGTATCTCAAAGATATTATTTCTGTTTTGTTTTATTATTTGATAGATCTGTAGAAATGTAACATGTTTGTATTTATAACATACTCATTTATTTACTCCGTTAAATTTCAATGGAACCTAAAACGTCAATATTTTTCCATATTGACGTCCAAATTTCAAATCGGGTGTGTGACGTCATTTGTGACGTTAGTGTCATGTATCTCGTCACGTTTAAAAATTCTTTAACGAAGATATTTTCAGTTTTACTCATGCTTAAGAACAAATTTATATCACTTATGTAACAATTTTAAGTACAAATGCGTATGTAATAAAAAGATTATTAGATTTGCATCGAAAAATATGCACTCGTTCTTTCGTAAGCATTGATAAACATGGGTCAAGCACTACGGCATGATAAGACTGGTTTACAAAAAAACAGTTTCGGGAACTATAGGATTGCGCTTTCCGCCCGACTGTCCGTCATTCCGTCCGTCCGTCCGCAATTTCGTGTCCGGTCCATAACTCTGTCATTCATCAATGGATTTTATTATTACTTCGCACAAATGTTTCCCATGATGAGACGACGTGTCATGTGCAAAACCTGGACCCCTGGCTCAAAGGTCAAGGACACACAAGGAGGTCAAACGTCAACAGGACTTTTCCCCTGTCCGGTCCATAACTCTGCCATCCATGAAGGGATTTTAATATTTCTGGGCAAAAATGATACCCATAATATTACGATGTGTCATGCACAAATTTCAGACTCTAGCTCAAAGCTGAGTCACATTTTGCAGTCAAATGTTAACATTGCCGTAACAGGGTCTGTTCCGTGTCCGGTCCAGATCAAGGGATCACAACATTACTTGGCATAAATGTTCCCCATAATCAGACGACATATCATGCTCATACCCAGAGCCTTAGCAAAAAGGTCAAAGTCACACTTGGAGATCAAAGGTCAATATGTTTTGTTTTTTTGTCCGGTCCATAACTTTTTTTTATGAAAAAACATGATTTAAATATCAGTTGGTACAAATATTCCCCTGAATGATTTGTCCGGTCCATAACTTTTTTTTATGAAAAAACATGATTTAAATATCAGTTGGTACAAATATACCCCTGAATGAGACAACGTGTTATGCGCAAACCCGCATCCTTAGCTGTACGGTCAAGGTCACACTTGAAAGTCAAAGGGCAAAAGGGCTATTTTACTGTCCGGTCTGAAACTCAACACTCCTTTAAGGGATTTTAATATTACTTGGCATAAACGTACCCTATGATAAGACAATGTGTCGTGAGCAATATCCAGACCCCTAGCTCAAAGGTCCAGGCCATACTTGGAAGTCAAAGGTCGATAGGTTTTTTGAGTCGGATAAACGCTGTCAAGCGTTTGACGAGTCCTTGCTATCGCCCGATTTCTCATTCTTAAATGGCCTCACAACACAGCGAAGTGATGTAGTTCCATTAGATTGTCTCTAATTTCAAAGAGTTCATTGATCGAATGAAGTTCATTTATGTCAATCCTATTTGCTATGACCAATATACGATGTAATCTGTCATATTTATGACTTGTTCTTGTGCAATACTCGAATAAAGCCACGTATTTTCTTCCGCGGTAACTCATTAAGCATAAACACGCATAACGATTCTGCGTGATTTGGTAATACATTTGCGCATATGATTATGGTGACGAATTTTATGCCCTTTTGTCACAAACTAGCAAATATGATGTTCACAAATTCAAATAAAAACTGCATATTAACTTATTAGCCAAATTATCCATTTGTTACCCTGTCCGTTTCAAAAAATAATCTTTAAAATCATTGCGCAAATAACAAATTTATTGCGCTGTGCATTTTATGAAATGCGCAGGCTTACAAAGCTTGCGTAACATATAGCGAAAGACAAAATATAGTTCCAGAACATACTGCTAGTATTTTATTGAGTGGGTACCTCTGAAAGCATTTGAATGTCTCTTATCAAAGAGTTTACCACATCGATGAAATTAAATTATGACAGTTTCATTTTAAATGACCCGAATAAGATATGTGCAGTACGTTAATTCTTCCGCGAGACTTCGCGGATGAATCCTAACTACATTCTGGACACTTGTCGGCGAACACGCGTGACCTGTTTATAACAACGCTTCTACGACTTTGCGTGGGTTGAATTTTGCAGTCAGTAAACGGATAAATTATCGGAAGAAGAAGCTCTTATTGGTTTGTTTAGTTACTACTGATATTAACAAGAGCTGTCCGTAAGACAGCCAAGCTCGACTATTCGAAATATTGTCACAGAAGCAGGAAATTATTACCCAATATGTTAAATATCAAAAGAGTTTTAAGTTCGAAAGGGGACATAATTTGACCAAAATGCATATCAGAGTTATGGGACTTGATGCTATCAACTAGTTTTATAACCCCGAAGAAACATGTTAAGTTTCAATTCCATATCTGCATTAGTTTTGGAGATAATAACTTACATGTAAAACTTTAACCAGAATTTTCTAAGTCCAAAAGGGGGCATAATTTGCCCAAAATACATGTCAGAGTTATGGGACTTGATTCTGTCAACTAGTTTTATAACCCCGAAGACCCATGTGAAGTTTCAATTCAATATCTGCATTAGTTTTGGAGATAGTAACTTGCATGTAAAACTTTAACCAGAATTTTCTAATCCAAAAGGGGGCATAATTTGCCCAAAATACATGTCAGAGTTATGGGACTTGATTCTGTCAACTAGTTTTATAACCCCGAAGACACATGTGAAGTTTCAATTCAATATCTGCATTAGTTTTGGAGATAGTAACTTGCATGTAAAACTTTAACCAGAATTTTCTAAGTCCAAAAGGGGGCATAATTTGCCCAAAATACATGTCAGAGTTATGGGACTTGACCCAGTGAGGTAGGTAATTGATCTAGAAAAAGAAAAAATAAGTTTTAAATCCATATGCCTTTTAGTAATAGCTGTATGTACTTGCACGCAAAACTTTAACCAGAATTTTCTAAGTCCAAAAGGGGGCATAATTTGGCCAAAATACATGTCAGAGTTATTGGACTTGACCTAGTGATGTAGGTAATTGATCTAGAAAAAGAAAAAATAAGTTTCAAATCTATATGCCTTTTGGTAATAGCTGTATGTACTTGCACGCAAAACTTTAACCAGAATTTTCTAAGTCCAAAAGGGGGCATAATTTGGCCAAAATGAAGGTCAGAGTTATGGGACTTGCTGCTATCAACTAGTTTTATAACCCCGAAGACACATGTGAAGTTTCAATTCAATATCTACATTAGTTTTGGAGATAGTAACTTGCATGTAAAACTTTAACCAGAATTTTCTAAGTCCAAAAGGGGGCATAATTTGCTCAAAATACATATTAGAGTTATGGAACTTGACCCAGTGAGGTTGGTAATTGACCTAGAAAAAGAATAAATAAGTTTCAAAGCTATATGACTTTAAATGATAGCTGTATGTACTTGCATGCAAAAACTTAACCAAGGTGTGACGCCGACGCCGACGCCGACGCCAGGGTGAGTAGAATAGCTAGACTATTCTTCGAATAGTCGAGCTAAAAATGATTTTATTTCTTATTTTTCGAGAAATAAACAAATCGGCGAAACATTAATTTGTATTTTCTTGTAGTTTTTGAAATCGAAAGTAGATCGTCTATGTCTGGCTGCTTTGACGAAACGAAACAACGTTTTTATGAAAAGATTTAAATAAGAGGTAATTTAACCGTAAACTTCAATGTCAGATACTGCCAATTGCTGCTAAATGTCTTCGTATCATCACAATTTGTAAAATATATTGCTGAAACTGGAGAAAAGTGTAATCGTATCCGGATATAATATTTTGGGTAAATATCGAGCTGTGCTATGAAATTTTAACATTCAAGTAACATACATGATAGATATTATTGTAAAAGAAATGATTCTAGAATTTATTTTTATTACACCTACATATAATCTATATCAGACTCATATTCTAGTCCTGAGGCATGATCTGAAAGTAAAAAGATGAAGTGACAGTCATACTTTGGATATTGTAATACTAGAAAGAACCTAGGTAATATTTAGAAATTGAAACAGAAGATTTTCAGTTAAAATCGCACCAAAGGCTGTATCAAGGGTCTACATATTCAAAAATTTCTTGTGGTAATACCCCAAACCCTACTTGCAGGAGGGGGTATCCTCCCACACCCTTCCCCCATATTGCCACTTTACAGTTTGATACATTTGCCATTTTACCACCTGCCGCAATGCCCATTTCAAAATCTGTGCAATTTAAAGCGGAAAGAAACACCCCTCCCCACACCCACCCTGCTACCGATCACGTAAAAATGGCTCAAACACTTTTCTGCCCAGTCTGGGCCTGTCTGTCTACATGAATCAAAATGAATAATTGTAAGTGCATGGACTTCGGGATAACAGACATGATTTTTAAGGGGTTAACAAGTCTGAAATAGAATAAATGATAGTTTCAACTAAAAAAGAACTGCATTTATTAATATCGGTTACACTATATATTGACACTCAGCAACATTTACATACATGTATCTCTAAACGCAAAAGTAAATAAACTTTAAATTGACATCACTTATAATATGATTGAACAATACCTAACATATGACAAGGCTATCGCCAGGCCCAATATAATATCTGTAAAATATCAGTTCTTTCGTCCATCCGTTACAAATTGTATGTGGCAATCCGCGCTGTAAAATTTTAATATTATAAATTGTCATATTCAAATTTTATCATGTGCGAATATATACCAGCCGATAATTGCCTCTTTTGGCAATGCCGGAGGCAAATGTTTACTGGAAAAATATATAAAGTCATGGGCAGTATCTTAGTGTCAGCTGTCAAATTGTAGTTTGTACTTTCAACATTTTTTTTCTGCGAACCACTCTTCAATTTTAGAGAAATATATATTGGGTTTAAATACTTGTATAATGTCAATCAAAGTTTTACTAGGCATCGACCGAATGTTCATTTCATTTATTGTAACAAAATCTCTCTTTAGTTGGGGAAAAAAAACTAAAAACAAACTGAAACTGGTAGACTATACTGTCAGTACATCAATCATTAGCCGACTCAGGCCCTTCAGGCCTTTGATTTTCCTGTATGATCAATAACTCTACCATTCATGAAGGGATTTTAATACACTAAGCACAAATGTTTTTCATAATGTGTGTGTGTGTTCGGGTTTAACGTCTTTTTCAACAATTTTTCAGCCATATAAACGACGGTGCCAACTTGTAGCAGTGAGCACAATGCCCAACTTTAAAGTGCTGCCTCACTGGAATATCCCACCCAGTCACATACTGACACCGGGTTGACCAGTCCTAGCACTAACCTCTTAATGCTGAGCGCGTGTAAATGGATCGAAATTGATTCGTTATTGTGACATACAAAGCTTGACAAAATGAACATCGTTTAAGGCATGGATTAAAGTTGTGTGTTTTCATGAATTGCAATGCATAGCCCTATAATTCATAGAAAGAAACATTGGATGCAATGAAGCGTGTTAAAAATTTTTGGGGGTTTTGTAGAGTGAGCTAGTTAAAGGGCCCATAGAGAGCAATTTTCCTGGTCACAGTTATATATCTAGTGACCCATGTTTTTGCCCCTAAGTGGCTTAGGACTATTTATTATGCCATATTAAAGTGACCCACACGTGTCGGACCCCTTTGCTTACAAATACCAATAAGCCTATAGACTTTGAATGTGCTAGGTAACAAAGTTCTTAAGTTATTGATTTGAATCCGTTTACAATAATATAGTCCCTCCGATCTCATTAAAGCGAGACACTTTCTCGCTATTCCGAGATGATTATTTCGTAATTACGAGGTATTGTCTACCACTGTATATAAATTCTCTGATGATATTTGTTTTGGATCCATATGGCCATGTCTGATAAAACAGCATTTCTAACACATATAAAGAGAAATTGCTTTGGCAGTTTCTAGATGTACTACGAACGTTCTTAACTTTCAATGCATACTTTTGGCAAATTATATGTAAGTACAAACAGTAATCAATACTTGAGTTATATCTATTATTGATTTATATACATCTTATAATATCTTTTGTTTATCTATTTATATATCTTCCGTTTTCTGTCAGCATTTGTGGGAACATAGACAGTTAGCAGCTCAACCTACTCCACCATGTTGTCCGAAACAAACAACTCGGTTTTATTAGCTCAAATGAAGTTAAACAATTGCAAACCAACTAGGATGGGACATATGCCAATTCTATAACGGGTGGTAAAATTAGTAATTTTATACCCGTTACGTCACTTCCGTTGATTCAGTTTTATATTCATATGACTAGAAATTTTATGATTCTTTAAAAAGGGAATTCTCAATAAACAGTTCAACCTTTTGAACACAGGCAACGCTGACCATCAAACGTTCGGTAAAATTCCATTAACAAAACCTACCAATAATGCAACCGAGTACCTGTGGTCTTTCTATAGTATAAAAATTTCTAGATCCGACCTAAATGTTCCCAAGTAAAATACACATTTTCTGGCAAACCAATTTACTGTTCTACATATTAAATTCATGGAAATTCATAAAAATATTGTCTTACCTTAATTTTATGTCATATCCATTATATTTGCTTAAGGTATGCAACGTTTATTGTTGCTATAGCCAAATTTGCTTTCAACAATTATAGCTTGTGTTTTAACGTTTATCAGAAAATCTCACGTGATCCTACTTTCGTATTCGGTTTCGGGTAATTATGGGTTGTTTCCAAAAAGACGAAGGTTGTTACAAGGGAACCTGCAAGACGAATATTAGACTTAAACTTATAAAGCGCTTTTTTTAAAACTCTTTTGCAGAAAGTTAGGTCATTATTATACAGACAAGAACCTATTTGGTTCATACGCCAAGTCTTGTTAGAGATACCATATTCTAAGTCGTGTTTTGTTTGCTTATCTAAAAAGATGTCTACTTCAAGAATAAGCTATCTGAAAAGAAATTATAATATTCGAGAATGTATGTCAGCAGAAATTTACCGCTATTTCGAGTGTTTGAAGACGCGGAAATAGAATATAGTTTTTACCACTGAAGATTTTAAGAAATACTGAAAATTATTGAAATATTAGCGCTGGTTTGAGCGGCGGTGCATATTTCATTACCTATACATTCTATTATAGTACGACATATTCCACAGCGTTCTATTTATGGTACACGGGTGGTAAACGCGCAATCCAATTCCCACTTGGAATACGCAAAAAACTGGTTGCGCGACTTCCGGTGCTGGTGTTGCGCATCAATATATACAAAATCGAGGTAGGTGGGTTTTTGTTTTTGAAAATAATGACACATTTACGAGTGCTTTCGAAAAAAAGCAAAATGCTATTCGACACAAAAATGAATAACGGTCATATGTGTGAAATACCAACTTATTAATTTAAGAATCGGCTCTGTTATCACGAAAACTCCGCTGGCTCGAGCTGTCAAAATGCATGGAATCACGAAAAATGCGAACTCTTGTGCCTTCTTTCTGGAAATGTGACGCTTCTAATGATCAAACGCGTGTAAAACAGTCATGAATATTACATACACTTGAATGAAATATTGCTTTTGGGGGAAAGTTGGCAAAAAAATAATCGGGAATGGGGTTGCGCCCCGGGAATGGGTTGCGCCCCGGGAATGGCGTATACATTATATGCATTATGATGTATACGAGCAACTCCATTCCCGGTGCGCAACCCCATTCCCGATTATTTTTTGTCAATTATGTCCCCGTAAACAGGATTTGAAGCAAATAATTTTGATATTCGTTAGTTTATAACAGTTGAGTTATTATAAAAAGTATCAGATCACCTCAGATTAGGCATATGAGGTCAGAAACTTCCATTTTTGTTGATTTCATACTTTTTTCACGCTTCGTGTTGCCTGAGTTTTTTGTGATAATAGAGCCGAATCATAAATTACAAACCAGATATTTTACACATATGATGTATAATCATATTTGTGTCGAATAGCATTTTGCTTTTTTCGAGAAAATTTATTCTTGTCTCATACTAAGCAAAATCATAACTTCACATACCTAAATTTCGTCTTTTTTTACGCGCAACACCAGCACCGGACGTTGCGCAACCCATTTTAAGCGTATTCCCGGCGGGAATTGGATTGCGCGTTTACCACCCGTGTGGTAAGTGTGTTCTTCGTACCCTAGCAACCGCAAAATCGAGCACGACCAGGTGCAAATTCATTTGCGGCATTATCTAACATATTTCCTCTTTGTGTAAAACACAGTTACTTACACAGACGTTCTACACATGCACTAGTAGTGTGAACTGTTCATAAGTTTTAATCCATTTCGAAAAAGGAATACATTAACATTAAATTATTTACAGAACATTTTCTGCATATATGAAATACAATATAGAGAATATTTGTTTGTCTGTGTAAGATCGAAATATCTTTCACCGACTGAACACCAGATTCTGGTGCAGCCAGGAAATAAAATGGAGTTCACAAGTGAAAGATATTATATCTTACATGTGAAACAAACGAATTTTCTTATCATTTCATATCTTTTAAATGGTTATTACCATATGATACTAATAATACCCAGGCAACGTCGAGAGCGCATTGGACAATGTCACATGCATAATCATGATGCCACAATGTTAGTACTGGAACCATTTAAATAATTATCTGAGATGTTTAGATTTCTTTTACAACTTTATACCTTTGAGCGCAAATATTCATGTAATTGTATGTTTTTCTATTCTTCTATATCTTTATTTATGTTTTTTTTTTTTTGGAAATAATTTCTATTATTTATAATTCATATTATATAGCCTAGATCTAGTTCCGAAACAGTGAAATTGATGAAATAAAAATCCCATCGTTATAACAATGAAAGTTGCAATTATACGCCTCCGTTATATTTCAATAAACCGCAGAAAAACGTAAAATAAAGATTTTGACAGAAGGATAAGTTCACTCCACTGACACTTCTGTAAGCCGATTTCAGAAAACGAAACCCTTATATTTCGTATGATCAAAACTGATAGCATTTTATTTGCGATTCAAATAATTAACTAAGATGGTTATTTCTTTCAAAATGGATTGTCAACTGTATGAAATAACAAAACTGCCTAATGAATTTGCACCAGAGGCAGTTGCAGACATGTGTGGACATCCAAGTATAGTTTTTGGTGTTATATATCAATGCAATAAAGATATTCTAAAGTCTTTGAACAATTGCGCCAATGTAAGATGTGTGGTGATGGACACCTTATTCAGATCTTGACGGGATTCAAACTGCGGCCTTCGTGTTAGGAGATAGGTTTACCCAAATAAATGATGACTATCTAATTCCTATGCCGACCATGGGTAACTGAATACGATTTATTACTTATACGATAATGATATATGATATGCAATTCATAGCGCAACAAAAGGTTGAGCATGCATACAAAAGAAGTATTCATAAGAGTAAAAGTCAAATAGAATATATGAAATAGAAAAAGTGAGATTTAAACAAAGATAAGAATGAATTTGATCTATTTGCTAAAATTTGACTGTTTAAATGAAATTTGAAACTAAACATTCCG
Organism: Mercenaria mercenaria; assembly: GCF_021730395.1. Lineage (NCBI taxonomy): Eukaryota > Metazoa > Mollusca > Bivalvia > Venerida > Veneridae > Mercenaria > Mercenaria mercenaria. Next base: position 28,952 of record NW_026463302.1, read on the forward strand.
TAATCTGGAGAATAAAGTGAAACAAAACGGTATAAAAAGAGAGGCATTTTAGTCAATACACCACTGTTGTACTAACTCAACAGTTTTTACAACCATTGGCTGGATTGAGAAAAATTCACGCACATCAAGTTTAATTTAAACACCACTCTGATTATAAATTACATTTTAAATAAAGATGTGTTGAAATAAAGGGACACTTGCAGAGCTGTTCGTTTTTATATCGTTTTGCTTCTTTTTATTCCGCATAATGGAATGTTTTGTTTCACAAATAATGAACTGTCTGACAAAGTATGAAACTGAATCAAGTTATGTACCGTTTTAAATCAATTTTTATTCAATTATCAAACCTAATCATCTTATCAAATTGAGCAAATTCAAGTAAATTAAATGGTATTAGATCACATTTATAAAATTCGTGCACCGTTTTGCTTCAGCCTGCATTCAATACCTTCCCATTAATGTAAGGTCAAATTTTAGCATCGCTTTGTTCCGCCATGTCATACTTCAAATGACACAACACTAAATTGAGCTTTACAAGTCGTATAACTTTGTTTCAGTCTAAATTAAATTAACTCGCATTGTACTGAATTAATTATCTTGATGTGCTAATTTTTTCTTCAATGCCATATATCTATAGTTCATCAATTAGATTGTTTCTTATGTACTGTTGACTGCCCATACACTATTCTAACCTTTAAAACCAGGCAGACAAACTTCTACCCTATACTTATATGGACTTGGTGAATGAATATGTATTCTTAGCCTAACTATTTGAAATCAAAAATGAGGGTATTTTGACACCCTTCCGTCGGCGTACGTGTCACAAAGGTATGACTCTAGTTCAGGTATAAACAATAACAAAAACACGTGTTGGCCAACCAATCCGTCGATTTCGAGCGAGCATATTTCCAATGAGGACTTCCCATCTTTCCCCGCGCTCAACAGTTCGGCAAACGTTAGGATTGTAGATAACCTGAATATCGAAGAGGTGAGCCATGTCAAAAGGTCAACTGTTAACCCCACAAATGCAGACGAAATTTCTCGACAGGTAAATCAGCCAGGTGTAACGGTAGCGAATGGACACTAGGACGGCGGGGAGAGACGATCTTTAGCATTTGCACTGCTGATATACAGTGCTTAATCTCAAAAAAAACATAAATAAACTGGAACATGGTGAATTAATAGATCTGTTTAAAAACAACGACTTTATTTTCTTATGTGAAACTTGGTCTGACGATTTAATGGACATGTCTTATTCTGGTTTCAAATTATACAGCATTCATAGACATTTAAAAACGTTAAATACAAAGCGAAACTCAGGCGGAATATGTTGTTATATAAAAGACATGTATACAAAATTTGTTACTGTATACCAGAGTGAAAGTGATGATAACCATCTGGTTAACTTTTTCTAAAGAATTGTTATGTACACAAACTGATTTATATGTATGCTTGTGTTATGTTGTTCCGGAAGGTAGCAGCCGGGAAAATGTCATAGAAATAAGTGTATATGATCGAATTTTAGCAGATATGGTGAAAATTTCTAACGAAACTGAAGGTGCTTGCACATTTCTTTTGCTAGGTGATTTTAACAGCAGAGTAGGTAGTTTAAACGATTTTGTTGAAACTGATGATTTTGATCAAAATGTACATATTCTTCCAGACGATTATATTTGTGATAAAAATTATTTCCCCCGAATAACTCAAGATAAATGTATAAATAGAAATGGTAGGATCCTTAAAGATTTTTGTAAAGAAAGTGGTTTGCGAATTATGAATGGCCGGGTAGGCGATGACGCTGCCGTCGGCAATTATACATATGTCGGGCGAAACGGTCGCAGTGTCATGGATTACGTCATTTGTAGTCAGACAATTATGGACAAATTTGAATCATTTAAAGTACATGAACCAAATATACTGTCGGATCATTGCGCAATAACATTTAGCTTAAGTATTTTTGGATCGACAGAAGAAACTCCGGGGGCTGAAAATTCTGATAGGATTAAATTTACGTACATGTGGGATGGTAGTAAAGTAAATGAGTATAAGAATAAATTAAATGCAAATAAATTTAAATAATCACCTGATGTGTTAACTGGTGGTATGAATAATACGAACAGTACATCAGATATTGACAGTAATATATTGAAGTTTTCTAATATTATGGACGGCGTTTGTTCACCATTATTTAGAAAAGAAACTAGAAATAATATACAGAAATCATCAGATAATTCCAATTATGTAGAACATAAACCCTGGTTTGACGACGAGTGTGCATTAAAGAGAGGACAGTTCTATTTTGATTTGAATAAGTTTAGATTAAACAAGAGATCACAGAGTGATCTTGGCGCCCACCAATGTGCCATTTTTGTGTGTTCCAAATTTCAAGACTTATTGACTAGCTCAAGGTCAAATTTCATTTCCGTACACAACACTGTGCATGTGGTCTGTAGCTGTAGCTTGAGAAATGTGAAAGTAGGTCACTAGATCAATTTCAAGGACAAAGTTCTTTGTACACAAAACTATGCATGTGCATCAAGTTTGAAGACTGTAGTTTGAGAAAGTTGAAAGTAGGTCACTATTACTTACTTATTTAAATGTTTCTAAATATCAACAGTATGATATTGCTTAACTATAATCAAAACATGATTGTTCGCAAAAGAAACAGCGATCCAAATTTTAGAATGCACTTTACTTGCTTACATGTACATGTATGTGTATATATGTATGTATGTGTGTGTGTATGTATATGTATATACATATATGTATATATATGTGTGTATGTATGTATATATGTGTGTATTTTATTCAAGAGAATGCTAAATCTGTATTTAAACATGATTGTTTTTAAAACCATACGATAGTATAAATAGTAGAGTACATTGTACTTTCTGAAATGACAGATTTTTGTTTGTAAAACATTTATAAGTGCAAAATTCAGTGTACATGTTATTTGCTAAATTATTTGTTTTGTACTTTCAAGACATATTTGTAGAAACTATTTTATTACAAAGGCAAAATCATACTGCTCAAATACAACATTTTTTTCTGAAATACAAACAATATCTTTCATGTATCAGACTCAACATTCGATATACTAATTATAATGATACACCAAATTTGTCAGACATTTTTGGCGGAATTCTTAGATGAAATAATGATCTGACTTGTTGCTTTAATTTCGGTTTTTTAAATATTCCATCAGAAAAGTGGATTCACCATATTTCGACATTCATTTCTTCTTTGACATATGTAAAATCGGAAATTTTGTTAGTTTGTTCCCCCCTAGATTTACTCAAATTTTAATAAGAAAAATAACTCACATTTCATTGTTCCAGTCGTTTAAGTAAATCCAGTTTTATAAATTATATTGCATAAGTAAGTTTACCTTTTTCAAGAATGTATTCAGTCAGTATATACTGTAACACTGACATACTTTCCTACTTTTAGTTTAGACTCAATTACCCAGTAATTCTGTCATTCACAAATATTATTGTAACAACAATTGACCTAATGAAATAACAACTGACCAATGAAAACCTTGATACTATTATCTAATTTGTTTATGTGTGCTTTACCTAGCTAATCCGCTATGCATCTTTCCGTTTCAATTGTAATGGATAATAATAGATAGGCGTGACATGTTATGCCTCTGTCCACCTATGCGGATGTACGTGTATATTTTCTTTTGTTACAGTTACTCAATTTATTTGTTTGTATATAGTATTAATATTTTTTTTTTATTCGCACTTTACTGACAATGTATAGAAATGGTATAGAAGTTCACAGTATTACTTAAACTATTAAACTATATCTTTAACATTTGAAATTCAAGGGAGACAAAGTATATAAAAAAAACACCTGTGTCCCGACTTTTAGTTTTGTAACTATACGATGTGCTATATAATGCACTGTCAAAACAAACTGTTCTCATTCTACGTTCTTCTTTGTTTATTTTCATATAACTTTCACGAAAGTCCCTATTTTTTTCTTACTGTTATTTTTTTTTATATTACCCACATTATGGTAGCTTTATGTTACTTGTCTTGAAATATCCAGATAGGTGATAATGTAGTAATCTTTCTACAAAACGGTCAGGGTTTAGGAAATTGTCAAAAGAGAAGAGACTTATTTCATTATGTTAGAAGTAAAAAATATAATATAATATGTTTGCAAGATATTCACATAACAAAACAACTTTGTGCGTTTGTAAAGTCTGAATGGGGAAACGAAATATATATTTGCCCATTTACAAGCAATAGTCGAGGAGTTATGACCCTTCTACTAAATTATTTTGAACAAAAAGTTGAAACTGTTATGAAAGATGAAAACGGAAACTTTCTTATTCTAGATTTATATATATTTCAAACAAGATATACATTAGTTAACCTATATGGCCCGAATGAAGATAATCCATCATTTTATCAAAATATTTACCAGAAAGTTTATAACATTGGAAATGATAATGTTATTTTTTCTGGTGACTGGAATTTAGTCATTGACCCCAGTTTAGACTATGAAAACTATGTATCTATTACGGGTTGGGTTTTTTCTCCGCCATGTGAATTTTTTTCTTATTATCATGTAAAATACGCCATATGTCAATAAAATGTTCATTATCAATTAAGTTCGTTACAATTTTTCTTGCTTTTGGGTTATTGATTTTGTTTGTTTGTTTGTTTTGGGTTTAACGCCGTTTTTCAACAGTATTTCAGTCATGTAACGGCGGGCAGTTAACCTTACCAGTATTCCTGGATTCTGTACCAGTACAAACCTGTTCTCCGCAAGTAACTGCCAACTTCCCCACATGAATCAGAAATCATTAGTCCTCCACCTCTGATTCATGTGGGGAAGTTGGCAGTTACTTGCGGAGAACAGGTTTGTACTGGTACAGAATCCAGGAATACTGGTTAGGTTAACTGCCCGCCGTTACATTACTGAAATACTGTCGAAAAACGTCGTTAAACCCAAAACAAACAAACAAACAAAATCAATAACCCAAAAGCAAGAAAAATTGTAACGAACTTAATTGATAATGAACATTTTATTGACATATGGCGTATTTTACATGATAATAAGAAAAAATTCACATGGCGGAGAAAAAAACCAACCCTTAAAGAAAAGGCTTCTGGAAATTTAATAACTCATTACTGAAAGATGAAGACTATATAAGTTTAGTTAAAAATACCTTAAAAAATTTAATTGAGTCACATACGGTAGTCAATCAAAATGAAAATATACCAGTAGAAGATGACAACTTTAATCATCAGCATATTAATTTAGATATAGACGATCATTTATTTTTGGAAACATTTTTAGTCATTGTCCGTGGTGAAACTATCAAATACTCATCATATAAGAAGGAAGAAAGTATGAAAAGGGAGATTGATTTAGAAAAAGAAATTGTTTCAATAGAAAATGATATACAAAACAATTATAACACTATAGATAACATGATATTAGTCCAACTTCAAGAAAAGAAGACAGATCTCGAAAACTTACGGAAACCTAAGTTAGAAGGTGTTATTTTAAGATCAAAATGTAGATATGAAGATCTTGGTGAAAAACCAACTAGCTATTTTTTAGGTCTAGAAAGTAGAAACTTTATAAATAAAACAATTAACAAACTCATAGATGAGAATGGAAAAGAACTTTTTAACACTAAAGATATTTTATCTTATCAGACAGAGTACTATGGCAAATTATATAAGAACAATTTTATACCATCAGATGTATCGTTGACTGAAAGTTTTGGCGAAAACATATTTAAACTTTCTGATATGGAATCACAGAAGCTAGAAGGAGAAATTACACTTGACGAACTCACTGCTGCAATAAATGGTATGAAAAAAAATAAAAGCCCCGGTCTAGATGGATATACTGTAGAGTTTTTTAGCTTTTTTTGGAAAGACATTGCACATTTTATCTTGCGGTCAATTAATTTTGGGTATAATAATGATAGATTGTCAGTGACACAAAAACAGGGTGTTATTACTTGTTTACCAAAACCGAATAAAAATAGACAATACCTTAAAAATTGGAGACCAATATCCCTTTTAAATGTCATTTATAAACTAGCTTCGACAGTCATTTCGAACCGCCTTAAAATGTTTTTAGACAAAATAGTTCACACCGATCAGAAGGGATTCATTGCAGGCAGATTCATTGGAGAAAATATAAGATTGATTTATGACATTTTGTTTGAAACTGAAAAACAAAACATTCCAGGACAATTGTTATCAATAGATTTTCAACAAGCTTTTGATTCTATTTCATGGGATTTTATTCATAAAACATTAGAATATTTCAATTTTGGACCTTCCTTTAGAAAATGGATAAAATTATTTCAGCAAAGAAGTGAGACTTGTATTTTACAAAATGGGCATTTGTCAGATTTTTTTTCGTTTAGAAAGAGGTTGCAGACAAGGAGATCCAATATCTCCTTATCTTTTTATTTTGTGTGCAGAAATACTTGGATTAATGATAAAAATGAACAATAATATTTCAGGTGTAACTATAAGTAACAAAGAATATAAAATGAGTCAATACGCAGACGATACGCAATTGTTTCTAGATGGAACTGAACAATCTTTACGTCACTGTTTGAGTACACTAGACAAGTTTTATAAAATTTCGGGATTGAAAATAAACATTGAAAAGACAAGAGCACTTTGGATAAGATCATTGAGTCAGTCATTGATAAAATTATGTCCAGATTTACATTTAGACTGGTCGCAAACACCTCTAAAAATATTAGGTGTAACTTTTTCTTCACATGTCAAAGATATTTGGGATTTAAATGGTCCACTTGTTTTAGAAAAATGCAAAGATTTGATACGCTCGTGGTCAAAGAGAAACTTAACTTTATTTGGCAAAGTAACAGTTATCAAATCGCTTGTAATTTCGAAATTTGTGTATTTGTTTATAGCATTACCAAATCCCCCGTCAATCTTAATTATTCAATTAAATAATATAGCATTTAAATTTTTATGGAATAATGGACCGGATAGAGTAAAGAGATCAATTATAACAAATGATGTCGATTCCGGTGGTTTAAAGATGATAAATATTAACACATTTATACATAGTTGTTTGAAGTTGAGCTGGTTAAGAAGACTTTCATTGAATAATTGTGATACTTGGAAAGATTTAATAAATTTTCCTTTCAAGAACATTTTTACTTTAGGTGCAAGTTATGCCAGGTTAATGGCTGGGAGAATACAAAATCCATTTTGGAAAGACGTTCTTGAAAGTTGGTACTGTCTTTGTGAATCTATTGATATTACAGACCTGCAACAAATTTTATATTCTCCTCTTTGGAATAATCACAACTTCAGATTCAAAACATACATGAATAACAATTGGTACAAGAATAAGATTATCAATGTTTTAGATCTTCTAAATGAAAATGGAAATTTTTATACGATAGATGAGTTAAAACGTATATATTCAGTAAATGGTACATTTTTAGACCTACATAGAATTATGAATAATATACCAAACGAGTGCAAAGAAAAGATAAGAAATAATAAAACAGCTGTCCACAAATACAACGTAGATATTAACCCATACTTAAGATTACTTGTTAAAGATAAAAAGGGCAGTAGCTCTTTTTATAATACCATTACAAGAATTAAGGAAATATACATACCAAATAAATGGAACCAAACATTAGGACATATCTCAGAATTAGAATTTAAATTATTTTGCAAAAATATAGAAACAATCAAGGAAGTCAAACTAAAAAATTTTCAATTTAAGATAAATCAAAACATTCTAGTAACTAAATCATTTTTGTATAAAATAAATAAAGTCGACAGCAATTTATGTTCATATTGTTGTCAACAACAAGAGACAATAGAACATTTAACATTTGAATGTGCACATGTTAATAATTTTTTATTTGACTTAAGTAATTGGGCAAAAGAAAGATTTAATACTGACATTAATTTAAAGAAAAAAAAATCATTTTTTCGTATGATACCTGTACCAATCGAGCTGGAAACTATCTTGCTTTACTTCTAAAGTATTATGTTTATAAAACAAAGTTTAAAGAAAACTGTTGTAGGTACCTCTCTATACCAATGTTCAAAGTTTATTTTAAAGATAAACTTAAAAGTTTGAAATACATTTCAGCCATAAATAATAAAATATCTGAATTCGAAAAGAATTGGTCTCAAGTTATCGAAACGATAGATAACTAAGCAAAAATTAACAACAGAATTTAAGAAATAAAGCAAAGTAAAATATTTCCTAATCTGCCAAAATATCATCTTTAATAAAACCAAAATATTGAAAAATAAATACTTGTTAATTCCGATCTTTTATTAATAGAGCTAACCATAACTTTCTACTAAGAGTTATTAAGGGATTTTTCATTTTATTAAATCAGTTTCCCCCATTTTTCACTTTTTTCTTCCTCTTTTCTTTTTTTTTTCTTAAACAACTTGCGCATATTTTTGTTAAATATGTGCTCTTTTTTTCCTGTCTATATTTTTTTTTCATACACATTTCTTCATATTTTCGTAAAATATTACCCCAGTTTGTAAATTGCCTGATAACAAATGTCAATGATAATATACGACTTTAGATAGTATATGAAGTAGTTATAAAAATATGTATACATAATAGATCACTAAGATTAAATGTTGAACAATATGTCTTGATATTTACATTATTAATTCATGTAATTGTACGTTTGCATCATGTGTTTATATGTATCTATATATGTACGTTTGCATCATGTGTTTATATGTATCTATATATGTATACAATTTGAAATAAACGGACGGGGTTACCCAAATTGGGGCCTGAAAAAAAAAAGAAAAAAAAAGTAGGTCACTAGGTCAATCTTAAGGTCGAAGTTTATTTCGGTACAAAAAACTATGCAAGTGGTCCAAATTTGAAGGATATAGCTTGAGAAATGTGAAAGTAGGTCACTAGGTCAAAATCAAGGTCAAATTTTATTTCAGAATACAAAACTATGCATGCGGTCCAAATTTAAAGCCTGTACTTCCAAAAATGTGAAAGTACGTCACCAGGTCAGTGTAAAGGTCAACGTTTGTTTCGGTACATAAAACCATGCAGGTGGTCCAAATTTGAAGGCTGTAGCTTGAGAAATGTGAAAGTAGGTCACTGGGTCAAAATCAAGGGCAAATTTTATTTCGGAACACAGAACTATGCATGTGATCCAAATTTGAAGCCTGTACCTTCAAAAATGTGAAAGTAGGTCACTAGGTCAATGTAAAGGTCAAAGTTTGTTTCGGTACATAAAACCATGCATGTGGTCCAAATTTGAAGGCTGTAGCTTGAGAAATGTGAAAGTAGGTCACTGGGTCAAAATCAAGGTCAAATTTTATTTCGGAACACGAAATTATGTATGTGGTCCAAATTTGAAGCCTGTAGCTTCAAAAATGTGAAAGTAGGTCACTATGTCAATGTCAAGGTCAAAGTTTATTTCAGTGCACAAAACTATGCATGTGGTCCAAATTTGAAGGTTGTAGCTACAGAAATGTGAAAGTAGGTCACTAGGTCAAAATCAAAGTCAACTCATGTTAACGTTCATTTTGCCACTCAAAACCATACATGTGGTCCAAATCTGAATGTTGTAGGTTATTGACAAGAAGATTTTAAAAGCTTTTCCCTATATAAGTCTATATGAATTATGTGACCCCCAGGGCGGGCTATATTTGACCCTAGGGGGATAATTTTAACAAACTTGGTAGAGAACCACTAGACGATATTACATTACAAATATCAAAACCCTAGGCTTTGTGGTTTGGACAAGAAGATTTTCAAAGTTTTTCCTTATATAAGTCTATGTAAACCATGTGACCCCCGGGGCGGGGCCATATTTGACCCTAGGGGGATAATTTGAACAATCTTAGTAGAAGACCACTAGATAATGTCACATACAAACTATCAAAGCCCTAGTCCCTGTGGTTTTGGACAAGAGGTTTTTCAAAGTTTTTCCCTATATAAGTCTATATAAACCATGTGACCCCCCGGGGCGGGGCCATATTAGACCCCAGGGAAATAATTCGAATCATCTTGGTAGAGGACCACTAGATGATGCTTCATACCAAATATCAAAGCCCTAGGCTCTGTGGTTTTGGGCAAGAAGATTTTCAAAGTTTTTCCCTATATAAATCTATGTAAATTATAGAAATAAACAAAGGGCCATAACTTACTAAAAAATTGTTGAACCAGTCTGATTTTCATGGGGACACAACTAGGGTACCAATACATCATTCTGACAAAGTTTAGTTAAAATCCCCCTGGTAGTTTCTGAGGAGATGCGATAACGAGAAATTGTTAACGGAAGGACGGACGGAAGGACGACGGACCACGGACGCAGAGTGATTTGAATAGCCCACCATCTGAGGATGATGGGCTAATAAAACTTAGAGTAATCGAGTAAAAAACAAAGAAAAATATCAAACAGGGAATGCCACGCACCAAAAACGTAGCCTCCTCAAAACGAAACCCCCAAATCTTATTAAATCTAGATCAGAATATAAAAAAGTCATCAGACAGAAAAAATTTAATGATCGTAAACAAAATACAAATAAACTCATAGAAGCTAGAGTATCAAATGCAAAGTCATATTGGAAACTGTTAAAAGAGTGTACATAAAGTGTTTCAAAACCAAACATTAGTATGGACAATTTTGCTGTATATTTTAAGTCAATTAATAATCCCGAAGATCGTTTTTTCCAGGCAGATGAAGATATTTTGTACTTCAACGAGCGCTTTCTAGATGGGGAAATGCAGGTTATGTTCGCGGAGCTAGATTCGGAAATCACTATGTATGAAATACGCAAAGCTATCACACAATTACGCCCAAATACAAGTGGAGGCCCGGACTGAATGAATTTTTCATACATGGGGCGGATGCTTTAATACATTATTTTTATAAATTATTTAATACCTGTTTGAACATTGGTTATTTTCCAGAAAAATGGTCTGAAGGGTTTATAATTCCAATTCCAAAAGGGGGTGACGAAAATGATCCTGCAAATTACAGAGGCATTACACTACTTAGCACTTTAGGAAAATTATTCACACGTATTTTAAATGAAAGGTTGAATTGCTGGGCTGAGAAATATTTTGTTTATATTGAGGCTCAAGCTGGTTTTCGAAAAGGGATGGGCACGATTGATAATATATTTATACTAAATTCTTTAATATGTCTATGTATTAATAAGTGCGATAAACTATTTTGCGCTTTTGTAGACTTCCAGAAGGCATTTGATTTTGTTGTAAGGGATATCTTATCAAAACTAATTAAATACGGCGTGAGGGGAAATATCTTGAAAGCTATAAAATCTATGTACAACAACGTTAAGTCAAAGATCAAGAGTTTTGACTCATTAAGCGAAAGTTTTGTATGTACATTAGGGGTCAGACAGGGTGAGAGCCTGACCCCTTTCCTGTTTAGCATGTACCTTAATGATATTGAGGAAGTATTTTTATTAAAAGGCATTGAAGGCACTGACATCGGAACTATAAAGATTTGTTACTTCTATACGCAGATGATATCGTTCTATTTTCCAAAAGCGCGGAAGGGTTACAAAAGTCTTTAGATGTTTTAGCTGAGTATTGTGATAGATGGAAGTTAATGCAAAGAAAACAAAACTCATGGTTTTTTTGAAAAGGGGGTAGACTTAGCAGAAATATAAGATTTATATACAAAAATAAAGAATTGGAAATTGTAAGCAAATTTAAGTATTTAGGAGTGTTATTTAGCTCATACGGGTCATTTAATGAGACAGATAAGATGCTAGCAGGCCAAGCACTAAAAGCCATTTTTAAAATGAATAAATACTTATATAAATTTACAGACTTACAACCTAAGCATACTCTTGATTTTTGACAAACTCATATTACCAATACTTAATTATGCTTCTGAAGTATGGGGATTCAAAAAAGGGTCACAAGTTGAACGTATACACTTAGGTTTTTGTTAAAGGATACTTGGTGCTAAAGTCACAACCCAGAACTCTTTCCTTTATGGAGATACGGGTAGAATGAATCTCCAAAATGGCAGAAATTTAAACATTATAAAATACTGGTTGAAAATCTGTAACTCTAATGAAGACAAATAAATTAAACAGGTCTATAATTGTTTAAAAAGTTATGTTGAGTTTAATCCAGAGAAAATAAATTGGGTTTCACAGGTTAAACATATATTATCAAGGTTAGGTTATTATGATGTCTGGCTTTCACAGGGAGTAGGGGATGTCAACATATTTCTGCGTCAGTTGAAACCATACCGAAGAATATCCCTCCGGCCAATAATCGATAGCGGTCAGATTTTCTATATAGAAATAAGAAAGCAAGACATGTACACATTTTACTTAATAACAGAATTATTAAAAATAAGAAACCTTAGGTGCAAAAATATTACCAAAGTTCAACATTTGATTCGTCACATGGTATTTTTTAATTTAATCTTATTTTTATTTTTGATTCCTTCCTAACATGAAGTTTAATGCCATCATTTCATCATTTTTTCCCTTCTATTTTCCATATAAAATGTGTAAAAATCTCATACATGCGTTTCTTAAAAGTGATATTTTAGATAAAGCCATTGATATGTAAGCTTAGGTGCAAATGATTTCCTACTCTCAATAAATTTATCTTTTGAATGATATTTATTTCATTTTTGTAAAATAAAAATTTGATTCGTTCTCAGACGGTTAATTTCCACTGATTTTGAAGAATAATTAACTTCAGTGCGAAGTTGTTGTTGTAGCGTCATGTGCAGACGACATATTAATGTCACGTGAATATGCGGTATCGTGATCAGAAGGTTAAAGCAAAGAAATATAAAATACATTTTTATCTTTATAGGTCTTTGGTTAAAGCAAATGGTGTAATCATTTTAGTTAAATTGTGATTGAATGTTTTATTCGACACAATAGGTAAAAGTTTTAAATCAAATTTATTTCGCGAATAATTCCTTTTGTGTTAAAATCACAAATTTTACAACATATGAAATTCAATTAAATATTACAATTAATATCCTAGTTCTAAAAGAAAGAGATGCACATTTCTTCTTAATATGTTGTTGTTCTTACTTTTCTTAATGTTCATTTAAATATCATTGTCAGTTATGCCAATTATAATGTATGTCAATTAAATACGAAACGAGAAAGGTTTCTATCGGCCATATATAAGGTTGAAAGGCTTATATGGAGAAGAAAAAGTGAGGAACGCAAGATATTTATATATATAAACTTTGGTATAAAATTAATGTTTTAGTTTTAGATAATGAATTGCCAAAACTACGCAGCGCAGAGTAACCAAATAAAAACGAATAAAATAATAGATTATAAATTCATGGTCCACCCAGGTCTACGGTGCCCCTAATTAAAGTGACATGTTACACACTTTTTTCCACTTAGGTAATGAGAGACTTTTTTATTTCGTTTAAACGAAATCATTTCGTTAAAACGAAATGTTGTTTCGTTAAAACGAAATGATTTCGTTTAAACGAAATAAGTTACATTTCGTTTAAACGAAATAGTTATTTCGTTCAAACGAAATGACATTTCGTAAAAACGAAATCATTTCGTAATAACGAAATAGTTATTTGGTTTTTACGAAATGATTTCGTTTAAACTTATTTCGTTAAAACGAAATGATTTCGTTTAAACGAAATAGTTATTTCGTTAAAACGAAATGATTTCGTTTAAACGAAATAAAAAAAGTCTCACATTACCTAAGTGGAAAAAAAGTGTGTAACATGTCACTTTAGGGGCACCGTACAGGTCAGAATAGAGGCGGAAATTATGTCCGGAGGATTTTGATGTACATGAATGTTTTTGTAATGTAAATAAAATATCTACTCGATTTTCCACCACATAACTTTCATGAAACTTTTGCAACAATAAGGACAGTTTTGATAAAAACTAAAATTATATCATATAATTTTACTTTTGTGAGAATTTGAACTGGTTTCATGACTTTTTTTTTTCAGTTATCATGAAAATCGTCATTATGAACTTTCATAATTGATTGTACATGTTCAGTTTAGAATGATTCTACATGAATGTCATTTCTATACTGTAATGAAAGTTGATAGAAATTGTTGATCCATCAAGCGTATACATCCGTTTATTTGCCCCCAATTACTAATAAACTTTGATAATGTGGCAGTTGACCTCAATACAATCGACACTGTTAATTTTCCAATACAGGTAAATCCAATATTTGCTTTACAAATGTCTCTATGACGGATTATCTTTGAACACCCCTGGACTTATTGGACTCAACTGCCACATTATCAAAGCTTATTAGTACCACTAAATAAGGAGCGTTAAAATAACACAGACATATATACAACACTGATAAGGCTATAAATGCGTTTTGAATATAATTATAATGCCATCTTAATTTTTCGCATCATTTTTTTTAATCTCCCTTTTATTTATTCTACAAACATGCCATAATTTTCGATTAATTTAATTTCTTACTTTCCCGATATATAAACGTCTGCTATTTAATCATTTTAGAGTGAAAAATAACAACAACAAATCAAATAAAATCTACACATGTAGTAATATAAATTGTAACCAACCTTTTTAAAAAAAACACAACTTATATATATATATATATATATTTCACTTAAAAATGGACGTGGTTGTAAAAATCTAACAAGGTCATTATCAGGATTTTAACCTGGGGTCTGAAACATTTGATAACATATACTTCATGTCACACAGGAAAGAAAGAACAGTATTAACTATTATAATTCGACATGATTTCACAATGTCAAAAATTATTTTAAAATTTATTTGTTTTATTTATTGATATTTTTTGTCTTGACAAAAATACAAAATAAAATTTAAGAAACTACATATTAAGTATTGTTATGGTAAAAATGACTTTTTTTTAACTTCTTATGAAAAGTCCCTTCTGTTACATAGTTCGTAACTAAAAGTGCATGTCAATTATGTTGTTTCATTTCTTATGGAAAACCTCTTGAAATTGAAATAAACATCCAGGTGATAATACCCGGAGGCAATAGATATCGACATCGCAATGCCGGTGTAATGAAGTATTTCGACCCCCATAGAATAACGACCCCCCGGTCATTATTCTATAGAAAAGGTGACTCCTTTCATGTAAAATATTAACTCCCCTTATAAAAAACTGACTCCCTTTGAAAACTCTATAGAATAACGACCCCCCGGTCATTATTCTATAGAAAAACTGACCCCTCCAAGTAAAATACTGACTCCCTAAAGATGACTCCCTTCGAATCTCATAGAATAACGACCCCGGTTATTATTCTGTAGAAAAAGTGACTCCTTCCATGTAAAATACTCACTGCCGAAATTACTACATTCGAACTCTCATACAATATTGATTCCCGGACATTATTCTATTTAAAAAAGTTACTCTTTCCGTGTAAAACACCGGCTCCTAAAAAGACTTTCGACGATAATATCTATTAAAAAGTGATCCCCACCAAACCTAACGGACAATTTTACTAGATCTACAACTCTAATACCCCCATTGCCAATAGTTAACATTCTGATTGTACTACTACTACTGGTGCCGCTAGTTCTATTGCTATTACTACATGTACTTCTACTACTACTACTACTACTACTACTACTACTTCTACTACTACTACTACTACAACTGCTACTACTGCTACTACTATACCTGCTTCCACTAGTACGTCTTGTGCATCTACCTCTTCTTCTCCTGCTGCTGTTGTTGGTGTCACTTATTCCTCTGCTGCTGCTGCTGCTGCTGCTGCTACTGCAACTGCCACTACCACTGCCACTTCTACTACTACTACTACTACTTTCT
Source organism: Mercenaria mercenaria (assembly GCF_021730395.1). Classification (NCBI taxonomy): domain Eukaryota; kingdom Metazoa; phylum Mollusca; class Bivalvia; order Venerida; family Veneridae; genus Mercenaria; species Mercenaria mercenaria. The sequence goes on from NW_026463302.1 coordinate 44,780, forward strand.
ATTGTTGCCGCTACCATACTTTACTGTCACTGCTAAGTATTGCAACTTCTATTAATACTAAGTTCTATGCTAGCAGTTTCTTGTGCAGTTTTCTTCTGAAGAATTACTTCATACCGAAGTTTGCAGGGATTATTGACACTGGTGTGTTTTGTGAACGTATTGTGAATTGTTATTTTCCTGAAAAAAAATGTATACACCAAGATACAGCGTCTAGAAATAGAATCCCTTTTCCCGTTGCGGAATGCTCTGATTTCTGTGTCAAGTGATGGTACCTGGGGCTAATGGTCAAACGGAAGGACGGACAAGGGCAAATCTATATGCCCCCCTCCCCCGAGTGGGGGTGTAATGAAGTATTTCGACCCCCATAGAATAACGACGCCCCGGTCATTATTCTATAGAAAATGTGACTCCTTTCCTGTAAAATATTGACTCCCCTTATAAAAAACTGACTCCCTTTGAAAACTCTATAGAAAAACGACCCCCGGTCATTATTCTATAGAAAAACTGACCCCTCCAAGTAAAATACTGACTCCCTAAAGATGACTCCCTTCGAATCTCATAGAATAACGACCCCGGTTATTATTCTTTAGAAAAAAGTGACTCCTTCCATGTAAAATACTCACTGCCGAAATTACTACATTCGAACTCTCATACAATATCGATTCCCGGACATTATTCTATTTAAAAAAGTTACTCTTTCCGTGTAAAACACCGGCTCCTAAAAAGACTTTCGACGATAATAACTATTAAGAAGTGATCCCCATCAAACCTAACGGACAATTTTACTAGATCTACAACTCTAATACCCTCCATTGCCAATAGTTAACATTCTGATTGTACTACTACTACTGGTGCCGCTACTTCTATTGTTATTACTACATGTACTTCTTCTTCTACTACTACTACTACTACTTCTACTACTACTACTACAACTGCTACTACTGATACTACTATACCTGCTTCCACTAATACGTCTTATACATCTACCTCTTCTTCTCCTGCTGCTGTTGTTGGTGTCACTTATTCCTCTGCTGCTGCTGCTGCTGCTGCTGCGGCTACTGCAACTGCCACTGCCACTGCCACTACCACTACCACTACCACTACCACTACCACTACCACTATCACTACCACTACCACTACAACTACTACTACTACTTTCTAATGTTGCCGCTACCGTACTTTACTGCCACTGCTAAGTATTGCAACTTCTATTAATACCAAGTTCTATGCTAGCAGTTTCTTGTGCAGTTTTCTTCTGAAGAATTACTCCATACCGAAGTGTGCAGGGATTATTGACACTGGTGTGTTTTGTGAACGTATTGTGAATTGTTATTTTCCTGAAAAAAAAAATGTATACACCAAGATACAGCGTCTAGAAATAGAATCCCTTTTCCCCTTGCGGAATGCTCTGATTTCTGTGTCAAGTGATGGTATCTGGGGCTAATGGTCAAACGGAAGGACGGACGGACGGACGGACGGACAAGGGCAAATCTATATGCCCCCCTCCCCCGAGTGGGGGCATAAAATGCAGCAATTAGGCCTTAGATACACGAGTTATCACTAAATTTGACCAAATGACCGGGGGTCGTTTTTTTATGGGAGTCAATATTCTTCGTGAGGTTCAGTTTACTTCACGTGAGGGAGTCATAGTACTATGATCTGGAGGTCATAATACTATGACCGTGGGATCACTTTTTCTATAGAATAATGACCGGGGGTCATTATTCTATAGGGGTCGAAATACTTCATTACACCGGCACTTGTTGGAACGTAGCTCAACCTAACCCACCATGTTGTCCGATACAAGCAACTCATATATTCAGCTCAGCTGAAGTTGACCAATTGCGAATCAACTAGGATGGAACATATGCCAATTCCTATAAAAGGGTGATAAAATAAGTGGCTTTACACCTGCAACGTCACTTCCGTTGATCCAGATACTTGACCTTTTACTTTTTTTATATTCAGTATATATATAGAAATGTTGTCATTCTTTAAAAAGGGAAGTCTCTAAATAGTTCAACCTTTTAAACACAGGCGGCGCTTACCAGCAAATGTTCAACAAAAGCTACCAATAATTCAACCGAGTGCCTGTTGTCTTTCTATTACATAAAAAAATCTAGATCCGACCACAGGAGCCTGAAATTCAATCCAAAAGCCACGAAAAGTCTGTATATGAAAAAAGAACTCTCTTCTATATAATAAAAAACATAGAATGGGGGTCTTTTTTCATATACAGACTTTTCGTGGCTTTTTGATAGAATTTCAGGCTCCTGTGATCCGACCTAAAGGTTCTCAAGTAAACCACACTCATGTCCTGGCAAACTAATTCACTGTTCTACATATTAAATTTGTGGAAATTCATAAAAAATATTGTCTTACCTTAATTTTATGTCATATCCATTATAATTGCTTAAAGTATGCACTGTTTATTTTTGCTTTATTCCCGTTTCCAACGAATTCACGTTAGATCTACATGTGAATGCGTTATCATACAATCTCACGTGATCCTATTTTCGTATCCGGAAATTATGGGTCGTTTCAAAAGAGACGGGAGCCTGCAAGACCGATATTAGACTTAAACTGATAAAGCGCGTTTTTGAAACTCCTCTGCACTATGGTAGGTCATTATTATACAGCTTTGGGCCATACCCCAGGTACTGTTTGAGATACCATATAGTTCAAAGTCGTGTTTGGTTTATTTATCTAAGAAGACGTCTACTTCCAGAATAAGCTTTCAGAAAAGAAATATGATATTTGAGAAAGTCTGCGGTCAGAAATTCACCACTATAAGACGTGAAATTAGTATAAAGCTTTTTACTGCTGAAGATTTTTAGAAATGCTGAAAAATATTGAAATATTAGCGCTGGTCCAATCTAAGCGGCGATGCACATTTCATTATTTTTATTACTTATATGAACAGACTCAATCATACAGACTCTGCTGTTAATTTATCCGATTCCAAGCATCTTGTTATATTTCCTATTTCAGTATGAAATATTCCACAGCGTTCTGTTAGTGGTTTGTCACTCTAGAAACCGCAAATCGAGCACCGCCAGGTGTGAATTCATTCGCGGCATTATCTAAGATATTTCCTCTTAACATAAAACACAGTTGTATATTAGCTTACACAGACGTTCTACTAACATACTAGTAGTGTGAAATGTTTATATGTTTAGATTAATTTAGAAAACAGAACACATTAAATTGTCATGTTTTCAAATTATTATAAGACATTTTCTGCGTATAGGAGTTATAATGTAGAAGATATTTGTTTCTTTCGGTGTAAGATCGAAATATCATTATAGAGCGAGTGAACATCAATTGCACCAAACAATGAAGAATTAAAATCTGGCGTTCACAAGTGAAAGATATTTCGATATTACATGTGAAACAAATGCATTTCATATCATTCCACATCTTTTTAAGTGTTTTATTTATTTATTTATTGATTTATTTTGTTTTTTATTGCCAAATGATACCAATTTTACCAGCGCAACGTCGAGAACGCGTTGGACAACGTAAAATCATTAGATTTCTTTTACAACTTTAAAAATATATATTGGAGGGCAAATATTTATGTATTTTTATGTATATTTTATTCTTCTATATCTTTATTATGTATATTTTGGAAATAATTTCTATTATTTACAATTCATATTCTATAGCCTAAATCTAGATTTAGTTCCATAACAGTAAAAATTATAAAATGAAAATCCCAACGTTTAAAACAGCGAAGCTGCAAATATATTCCTCCCTTATATTTTAATAAACCATAAAAAAATAAAATAAAAGATTTTGACATAAGGAAAGTTCACTCCAATGATACTTCTGTAAGCCGATTTGTATACAAACAAGATT
>NW_026463303.1:0-30943 GCF_021730395.1 Mercenaria mercenaria
GATCTAAATGGAAAATAACAATACTTATACTGCTCATTTTATTTGCAATTTATGTTATTTCCAATACACCAGGCCTTCACTTTTAGTTATAGATTTAATCAAACTCTCTCTTTCTGCAACTGAAAATTTTATCAATTGTAGGAGGAATTATCCAGACAGGCCTTTCATCATTTATGCGCAATATACAGCATTTTGAAAAAGAACCTCTAATGAGCATAACTCAAAAGCTTGACATAATAAATTATGTCTTAACAATATGTCTGAGTTCATTAGCAATCCAATATTCGTGACGATTGGTTTCGTACAATTTACATGGAAATTAAAGACCCCATTTTACTTTTCAAGCTATTTTAATACAAGGTGTCCAGGTTTAATTAATAAAAAAGCTGAGTCTACTGTTTCAACACATTTTATAGACAACACACTCTTATATGTGGTGGATTCCTTGTTCTCCATAACCTCGCTGAATATCTGTATCATAAATTATTGAATAAAAGATCCAAATACATTGAAATATAACGCAGGAAAAGGCGATCCTAAAATAATATTTTCAGTATTTTTTATGCAAGGATTTTAAACAGTATTGGGTAGCAGAACCCAAAACCATAAAAGTAAATTAAATAACAGCCTGATGATTGATTTATCTTAATGGCATTTAAAACCAAGTGCATTTATCTCTGAAATCTTGATTGATAATCTTTAAGGTCTTCTGAAATATGATACATGTAATTTAGGTACCAGTGATACCAATGAATGAAAAATATGCAACCAAATATAAAGAAAGACCATAGTTATCTCATTGTGAATTGGTTTTTAAACTCAAAAAGGTACTTGTATATCGCATGACTTTGTATCAGTCTTATTACCTCTGTACATGTATTACACTTAATTTCAAATTGGTGTAATTATTTTATTTCTAGTTTATATTTTCTACAACCGTGTAATAACAATAAGATATATCTATGATACCTGAAAAAAAGAAGAATAATCATTACGAGAGACAAATTAAATCTGTAGTGTTATACAACTCGGCATAATGTCCTATTCAAAAGTTTTTAGAGGTGTCTGTATATGACTATATCAGAAAACTACAGAAAAAGATAACACGTTAATAATATGGTTTCTTTATCCTTCATTTCGAACCAATGTCGATCACTAATTCAAAAAAGTGTCAGTCTTATTTCAATCATCTCCTAAATGCCACGTTTACCATATTACGATAACGTATTACAGTGGAATTGAAATATTTGCTTTACTTAGTTAGATATGCGCTACACATACATGTACTGAAACTACATTATTTGGGGCAATCCCCACATTTTCCCATTTGTCAGTTAGTGTATAGCAGATCATTTTAATTGTAACTTAATATGCACACAAAGTGAATAAAATATGTGTTTAAAGATTTCATTCTATTTGTTTTATTTGACAGATGTTTAGTCATACGGTAGGTTGATTTCAACAGCCAGCAAGGGGGATTAATTCAAAACAGAGGCAGATATCTTGGGAGACCCAGTGGCCCTTTGGGGCGACAAGAATCCACAACGGTTAACTACAATGGTTTAAAATAAAGAACACAAGTTTATGCCGATGCATAATCTTGTTTTACACGTAGATGTATTTATATATTTCATTGTAGAACTGCCTTGTATAATTATTTTGTCGTAGGCATTGTTTAGATAATTGTAAGGAGAATGTTTTAGTGAAAATATTGAATTTTGTTTGTTACTGTGTTACGTGTAGGATACACATATTAGTTTTGAATATAGATTATATCGAGCAGAACGCTCCAGATCTTTTCTCGTGCGTTGACATGTTATCTCGTGCGCATCTTACTCCAAGCGCACGGCACAGACAGTATAAAATGAATTTATCACTGAATGAACACTTTCTTGTTCTTAATTGAAAATATTTATATAGATTAACTGAAATATAATGTAACCTTTAAGATGAATATAGCGTTCTTGTTATGAATATTATCATAAGACAAAATATCGAAAAAGTATTTTAGGTATTTAAGATTAATGAGCACTTTTAAAAATTATAACTTATGGAGATACAACATAAATGCCCATCCACAACTTTTGTTTAATTACTTTTTGAAAACGAAGCAATAATGTTGCATTTTTTTGTATAACGTAAAGTTTCCATGTTGATCAAACAAAACTAAAATTTCTTAAAGTACTGACGTAACTGAAACCGTGTTAATTTACGGAACTGCATATACCAACAACTGATGTACGATTCAATATAGTCTTTTGAAATAATAACGTTCATAATTGTCTAATCAGTCCAAAAAAAAGAAGAAAAAGAAAAATAATGAAAAGAACAGAATAGAATAGAGCTTTGATTTTCCACCAAACTGTTTATGAGAACAATATGAATCAACATAAATTACTTAATTTCCGACTGAAAGCTAAATATCTTTGGAATATTGAAACATTCGACGACAGGAGAAAAACTACTTCAAAGAATAATTTTCTAATGAAATAGTGTAAATTGCAAGTAAGGAGCTCATTGAAAGCTGGTGAGAGGGGGCGGGGGATTGGGGTGGAGAGAATGTGTACATTTATTTAAATAAAAGACACAGCATGGTTTCCACGATGTGCAAAGAAAGGGTGAAATTAACAGACGCGCAATATCATGTCTATTTTAGAAATGAAATCCAAGTTTGAAAAAAAAGGTATGCTTTCCATGAGTTTGCACGGTATAATTAATTTATCTCTTTAGTACGACCTACAATTTTGTCACGGTTTTGTTCATGGAAAGCAAGAAAAACAGACACCTTTACAGCTAAAGGCTTTAGTTTACACGATAAATTTGATTTCATGATTGAATTGTATAGTATGTACAAACACATATCTGAATGGCATATTTGGTTTATGTATAATCAAGTAACTTCGACACTATAAATAAGTAGACAGGATGAATCAGAGCTAATTGTTTAAAAAATGAGATAGGATCTTTATGATACACACTCACCAATGCTGATCAGAAAAAAATAAAAAAACTTGATTCATAATTCAATAAATTCTTTCTTTCTTTGATTTCTATGAAAAACGTTGGATCAAGACCAGTTAATAAAACATGTGTGTGCGTTTTTTAGTAACATGTATGCTTTTTTAAGTTTGTTAAATTGCTCGGGTTTTTCTTTCCCATTGCCTGTCAAATACAGTATTGCTTAGTTTATTACTTTATTTTATCATGTTTTAAAGAATAAACTTCTAGACATGAAAGTTAAACAAAAGTACCGTTATGTGGACAAGAACAATTAGACAAAATGGGAATACATGTATCTTCACAGATATTTTGGTTTCCTTGAGGAAAACTATTATATATACATGTGTTTCTGGGAAAGCTCGTTTATGAAATAATTTTCGGATTTCAATGTTTGGCGGAATTCAAAGTTTCAAAAGAAAAGACATTTATTTATTTAATAAATGTTTTCATTTTTTGTTACATGCCAACACGAATTTCGCAATGTCATAAGCTAACATAATGTTTTTTTACAGAAATGTCTTATATCTTTACATGAATAATACTTCTATATGAATCTGTAAAACAACATGATTTATATCAAAAACTGGCTGTATGTTTTGTTGCTTTCTATGGAGTAACATGCGGGCTTAATTTCCGTGTATTACCTAAAGCAAAATATTAGATAAAATTCATGACAAAGAATTATTGACTTAGGTCATGAATGACACGACTTTAGCTAATGTAAGGGAGGCAATCCAGTTTGAAGGGAATTGCTTTAACACAGTCAATAATTAAGGGAGAGAATTCTTGCACATTCTCGTTAAAAGCTGACTATGAATGTGATTAGACCATATCTAATTTCACAAACTGCAGAGATTATATTAAAATATGAATGGATATTCTTGTGTGTCGAGATTTGAGACGACATTAATAGAATATTAGCAATACTGTCAATTGACCAGCTCATTATTTTAGAAATCAGTCAGTTATTATCGGATGTAGTTATTTATTGCGCATGTAATGTATTTTGACAAATCTTTTTAACCCATATCATGCTAGACACGATTGATTTTGCCTTTGTGTCCAGCGCAGATCCTGATCAAGCTGCATATTCATGCAGTCTGATCAAGATCTGCAATGTTTGCCATTCAGTCAGTATCGTTTTTTGTAAGCACCTCTTTTAAGTGTTAATGGTTCTGTCCGAATTGAAAGATGGACAGGTTCATTATAGAAATTTAGCAGGGTAAGGGTTAAATAAGTAGGCAATGAGACTAGACGAGAGATGAACGCAGGCACACACACCGCGGGTGGCTTTGTTGCTGGCCAGTGAGGCAGGCTCGGCAAACGTAGGGTGACTAAGGAAATGTTGAAGAACTTACTTCCATAAGGCATGAAAAAAAATGTTTGCTTTCGGTATTCCGACCTACCCTAAATTTTTGGCCCGACTCGAAATGATTTTATGGCCTTGGAGTAGCTATTTCAATGACATCCTTTTTTTCAAGATGTTACTTCATTTCTTAAGGCAATACCTTTCTAAAAATGTTAAGAAATTAACTGAATTTATTGCAGAAAAGATTCTGCTCCATAAAATTGTTTCTCCTAATTTTTCTCTCTTGATGCAAGTAAAAAGGTAAACAAAAGGGAGACCACTACTTGCATCAAAGGGATAAGTTCCAGAATGCATAATTAGTAATGTTTTAGTTACTTCCCCTTAAGTGATGATAGACCATAAAAAATACAGGAAGTGAATAATTGCGTCTCCCTTAGAATTTCATAACTTCCGCTGCGCATGCACAGTGAGCACTTTACGATTCGAAGTTTTGGAGGCAGATCGCCTGTAAGTGCGAGTTGATAATGATTTAATTTCTGCAATAATAAAATAGTTGTGAGGTAATCACTCATCTGTAGGAATTTCTGCTGCTGTATTTATGAAAACTGAAAATCATTTCCAACTTTCTATGTTCCTAAATAAAAGCAAAGTTTCACCGCCGATTTTGTTCCTAAAAACATGTATTTTCCATACAAAAATCACAAGTGTATTTACGAATTTTCAAGCGAGTTGCATTTTCTACTTTCAATCGACGGTCGCCATATTTGTTTACATGAAAGGTCAAGGTCAAATACCTATCTTGGAGAATATTTTTTCAACTGCACTTTTTATGCTTTAAACATGGCCAGTGATGTTAGAAATCAATTTACTGACGCCCTAAAGGCACAACCCCCTTATTTGTATTCATTTTTGACACAAAAAAAATTTCCGAAAAGTCTCCCATAATAAAATGAAATAAAAAAAATCCGACCTACCTACCCTAATTCTTTTGAGAATGTTACCGGAAACAAAGATTTTAGTCACTAGATGAAAATTATATTTATCGGGCTTGAAATTTATGTATTGTGTTATTTAATTGACCTGTCAAAACATGTTCCCGGCTTTCATGTTAATCTTATATAGGCTCGAACAGAATATAATAAAAGCCGGGTCCATTTTTTGACAGGTCAAATAAATTGAACAATAAAAGGGTCAATTAATATATGCCCTCGCAACACAGTACTTTCTCAATTAAATATTATCCAAAAACAGATTGATAGAAGTGTAATGAAAGTTACCTTAGCTATGTTAGTTTATTCCCGTAATGTTCCAATCTATTGTCGAATTGTTGCACTTTGTATTAAGATACTACTTTATTTGAACACATCTGTTTAAGAATCTATTACTTGTTTCAGTAAAATTATTATAGCAGTGTTAAAACATTTTTCAACTTCATAAGCACTTCCATGTTTGAATTATAAATAAGTTGTTATTAGATTGTTGCCGTGTGTATATAGTCCGTTTTATTTGACCTGGTGCGGCGGAGTTAATCTCTGACATATGCACAAAGCGGTAATCTAAAAAAAAGAGCAAAATAGGTAGAGCAATAAAATTGTTTCATTCCGTAATCTTCGGTAACCAAAGACTAAAATTCAACGCTACATTGGTTATATGTATTACATACCCTGCACAAAAATGTAATGGATCGTCGCGAAACCACGCCCGCCAGGTCAAATAAAATTAACTATACTATATTTAAACATACTTTATAGGGTATTGGTTTTATGTAAAAAGCACAGGGGCTTGAGTAAAATGTCTGTCTAAATTAGAGATAGTATTACTTTAAAAACATAGAAAATGACAGATAAACACTCAGTATGATTTACGCCCATACCAAACATGTTTTATTTAATATATAACTCTTAACAGATCATAATATACACGTGCCAAAATTGAGTTTTATTTTCATTTGGATAGAATATACTTTTTCAAATTAAGTTGTCGCTTTTGAATGATTTTCTTTTGAATGACGCCATTTGTTTTTAATGACATCCTTAATACATGTATTATGGCGCAAGTCACGTTTAATATATTTCCATGCATTTATAAATTCGACTGTCACAGATCTGTTTCAAACGAGGAGATACAAAATAAATGTACATTTTTCAGAATGCATTTGATATGATGCTTAAATAAAAATGTATAATTTACATATTTTTCAAGGTATTGCAAGTAGTGAAGAAGTTACTGTGCACATCAAATAATTGCATGTTTTGCAAACGGTACGTAAACGTTGAATTGTCAAGACTAAAAATGCTTGAAAGCCCATCAGACTCCTGTGAGATAAATTTTTTCAAGGTCCACGAAACACCGGTTTCGTTAAATAGCGTGCTTGATTACCATATATGAAAATAGTTTGTTTTGCTCTGTGTGTCATAAAATACAAAGATGATATGTTTACAGTAAAGTCATGTTTAGATCAATTTTCAAGGTATGTAAAACTAGTCGGAAATTTCTCACTTAAAACGTACGTTTTTTGAAACAAGTGATACTATATTTACGGAGTAAGTCGGGCGTTCACCTTAAATGACAGGCTAGGATTTCGCATGATTCTACTGCATTGTTTCGGTCGCTTAAGCATAATTTTTAATCTAATCTCTGACAAGTGCGTGTGTCGACAATTTAGCTCAGTGGTTGGAGCATTGGACTATCATCCGAGCGACTTGGGTTCGATTCCCGCAACAGGCACTTGAGATTTTTCGTCATTTTCGTGTAGACAGTAGAGGTAGGACAGGTCTGGAAATTGTTATAAACCTCCTAAAGTAGTCTATAAGGTGTTTATAGACCTCACTGCAACAAAGAAGCCGGTAGGTAATGTCGTTTAAGGCCTATCGAGTTTGTTTAACATTAGATTATACCATGGATTATACACGCAGGGTATATTTTTCTTTGTATCGTTAAATAGATTCAGAGTTGCATGCCAATGACTGATGAATCGATGTTATCATGCTGATGACAGAACAGGCAACTGCGTGTTTAGAAGTTTGATATTTATCCTTGATTTTTCAAGTCGATGATGAATTTATGTGATGACAGAATAGGTTACCTCTGGACAAACTGAAAGTCAAAAACATTCCGTGTAAGCTCTAGTATACGGTGGGCTAGGCTGGTTTAAATAACATGATATAAATAACTAAAAGAAACGACTTACCGTATTTCGAAGCGGTGTAATATAGATGTAAAAGTGACCCATGTAGCAGGTTCGGGTGATGTACGTACTAACCGTTGCAAAACATGTAATTTACACCCGATGATAAAATATTCAAACAGAATTTATATGTAAAATGTATCCTGATTTTACTGAACGCATTTCGTGGCCAAATCTTGATATATTTGATTTAATTATTTGTTTGATGTGTTGAAATATAAAGATAACAATTTCGAACATTTCTAGATACCATAGAGAGGTATATATTGTAAGAAATGCAGACGTATTTAAATGTCTCATACTGTTTTAAGTGTAATTTATTTGTTCTGCCTCATAAATACATAGAATATATACATGATAAAACTATGTCATGCATGAAAATATTATTTTATAAGTGTAAATATGGCCAAGACCCACAACATAATTGTGATACAAGCTGAACCCGGCTCAATTCATACCAAAAGTCTGTCAGTAGCATGAAATGGACACGTTACATGTTTGGATAAAATTTCTTTTACCTCTTAAAAAGGTTTAATGGATTATATTTCATTTAAGACAAATAATATGTTTTGTCTTTGCTAAATGTTCAAATACTAAACCGTTAAAAACATTTCTTTTACCTCTTAAAAAGGTTTAATGGATTATATTTCATTTAAGACAAATAATAGGTTTTGTCTTTGCTAAATGTCCAGATACTAAACCATTAAAAAGGTTTATAATAAAGGAAATTTAAAGGTAAATTTTGTATAAAGGGATGTATGATGATGTAATAAATTACAGCCTTCCAATGTCGTGTTTGCTTTTTGGAAAGATTCTGTCAACTAGTAATACCAATATGTTTATCTTAGACAAAGGAATAAGACAGAAATATCTTTTTTATAGAAAATTTAAAATATTTAAATAAACTTTTCGGCAATCAAAACAATAGGTACTTATGATTCTTTACTGGACATTAAAGGCCAAAGCAAAGATAAACATTTCGAGACTACATCGTGAATTTTTGATAGTGTTTTTCGATATTTGCATAGTTTACTTCGACAAATACATAGTTTACTACGACTAAATGATATTGTGTAACAACAACAACAGTTACATTTACAGACCCAGTGAGCGAGCAAACACTTGTCTTCTTAAATAGAAATATTTACCAATCTTGTTATGCAAAATGTCATATATGTTTTTGAATTAATTTAGATACACGTATATATAGTGCATGTAAACTAATATATCCGACTTGATTAAATCAATAATGTATCCTGCTTTCTATATACAAAATGTATTTTCAATCCGATTAAAATCATCTCCTAAAATTCGTTGTTTACAATGTAAAGATCATGTATTTCAGTTAGATTGAGATATTTGCTGTATTATTGTCAGATTAATGTATACATGTACTGAAACTAAACTATTTCGGGTAATTCCCACAATTTTCCTTTGTATTTCTACCGCGTCACAAATTGTATACACTACATTTGTCAGTAAGGTTGAGCATTTCAGCTGTTACTTGATATTCACGCAAAGTTTACAAATAAATATCTGTCTGAAGATTTCAGTTATATGATTTGCCAATGTTTTAGTCATACGGTAATTTTACTTTATCCGCTGGGAGAGGGGAGGGCAGATATCTGGGGAGACCTAGTGGCCCCTTGGGGCAACAAAAGCCCACAACAGTTAGCAACAATTTTTCGAAATAAAGGACATAAAGTTTTTGCTGATGCAGAATATATATATTACTGCATTATGTTTGTGTCTTAGGTGATTGTCATTCAATATCCAAAGTTTGGAGAAATTCTGATATTGGGAAAATATTTGCCCATCTCATATGCATATACAGGGAATTCTAGCGTACGCCGTTAAACATTTAGGCCTCGAGTGTTTATGCTTAAAAAATGATTTCGTTCCCACGACATTTTATGGAAAGGCGAATGCAAAGCGAGATTCACCCAGAAGTAAAAATGGATTAAAAAGATGTGCAGGAAGTTAGCAATAGCAGTAGGAGTAGCAAATGTAGAAAAATATATAACTGGCAGTAGCAGCAGAAGCAGTAACAGAAGAAAAAAGGTGATATCGACCAGTAGCAGTAGCAGTAGCAGCAGCTGCAGCAATATCGGTTGCAGCAGTAGTAGAAGTAACAGAAGAAGCAGTAACAGTAGCAGCAGTAGCAGCAATAGCATTAGCAGCAGTAGCAGTATCAGCAGTAACAGTAGCAGCAGTATAAGCAGCCACAGTAGCAGCAGTAACAGTAACATTAACAGCAGTAGCAGTAGTAGCAATAACATTAGTAACAGTAGAAGCAGTAGCAGCGGCAGCAGTAGCAGTATGTAGCAGTAGCGACAGAAGCAGTATTAGAAATAGAAATAACAGCAGTAGAAGCAACAACAGTAGTAGCAATAGCAGCAATAGCAGTAACAGTATTAACCACAGTAGCAAAAGCAATAGCACGCGTTTTTGCAACTGCTATTGCTGCTACTACTGCTTCTGCTACTGTCATTTCCATGTAGTTTTTTTTGTTTGTTCAGCTAGTGCTGGTGTTACTGCCAGTTTCACATTAATCTTTTGCTTTCGTTGCAGCTACTAATGGTACTGCCAACTTCACGTTTCTATTGCTGATACTACTACTTATACTACAGCTTCTGCAACTGTTGCTACACTTTTTGCAGCCACTGACACTACTCCTGCTGCTTCTGCTGTTGCTGCTAATGCTAATTCTGCAGCCATTGTCACTACTCCTGCTACTTCTGCTGTTGCTGCTAATGCTAATTCTGCTTCTGCCGCTACTGCTGCTGCTACAACAGATTCTGCTACTGCTGCTACGTCTATTGATACTACTGATACTGCTGCAAGAACATTAGTGAATTTGAAAGTCCGGGACCGTAAAAATCTGAAGCTTTGAAGACATGCAGCTTGCATGCACTGCTCTTCAAATCACATAAAATGCTCATTTTAAGATTACATGCATCGTAGATCTTATATTTTACACGATAATCCCCACCTTCACAAACTGGCGAGGGGGAAAAGGAAAATATAAATGAAAGTGGTCCTACAATTTTAAGCAGGAGAAATAAGTGCCAGTTAAATTAAAAATATTGCCCATTGTACTACAAGAGAACGTGATTATAAAGCTACGAATATAAATATAAACAAATGACTATCTTCTAAATATATAAGTGACAGAATGTAAGATGATATTGACACGATATCATTCGTAATTATATTAGCCTTCCATCCGTAAGTTTCCGGCGGTTTCCGTACAATGGGAATCGGCTATTTCCGTTGTTTGGGCCGGGCCGGGTTTTATTAATAACCGTATATTAAGCTATAGCGATTATACAAGGCTTTAACATCAGCATTTGGTAGACTTTGTCCTAACATATTGATACGTAAAACAAATATTAAAATCATAGCGTGATAGTTGATATATCAGAACAACATCTAAAACCAAGTATTACACTGAAATCTTGATCTGACCGTTTTTAAGAATGTTGTTTAAGGTCTTTTGAAATATAATAGATATTATTTAGTCACCTAATAGGCCATTAAAATATGTAATCATCAATTATAAAAGAAAGAAGATATTTATCTCACTGGGAACTGGATGTCACTGTAGTATCGTACGACTAAATGGACAAGAGCGTAAGATTTAATCGGATGTAATTATTTGGTTCCTATAGGATTTTTATGTGACCATGGACTAATTGATAATTGTATACATTTAAGTACAATTATAAGATATAGCAGATATTCTATGACGTCTGAAAATAACTTAAGGAGGTAGGTTACCTTGATATTGTATGTGCGCATGTCCAATCGGAAGCTAACTTGACGATTTACGACTACGTTTACGTCAAACTACATTTGTTTGTATATCCATTCTCCTGAAACAAAATCATGCACTTGCCTCCTATCCTATATACTAAAACTTACATCTCATATTGTTCAACTTTCAGTAGAAAATTGTAGTTTCTTGAATTAAACTGATGTTACCATGGAAACGAAGCTCGTGACCTCTATATCTAAATGTAAAATTCAAAAGCGTTGACACCGGTCTATTTAAGGAACACAGCTCCGACTTTTTATTTGCATTTCAACAATATCCATGAGAGTAATAGCAGCATGAAGACCGATTTTTCTATCAATAAAATGTCAGACGAGAGGTACTGCTGTAAGTATTTTAAGCTGTGAAATTTGTTTAAATCAATGCAAATAACACGAAAATATTACTTACGTTAAAAATAAGATGTTTAAAAGCTACATTAACAAGAAAGATAATTTTTTTAATAGTTTTTTTATAAGAAATTACGATTAAAAGCAAGATATAAGCTATTATAAACATCTCTGTATGGTTACTTTAAAATTTAAGAGTAAAATAGGGTACTTGGTATTTTGCTAATTATATTACCCAAATATACCATGTTGGTCATTAACAGTATAGAACTGAAGCTGTCGAAAACCCCGTTTTTATACATAGTTGTTTAAAAATGAGAGAAAATGCGTTACCATGGAAACACGCGCCCTGCGACATATACATTTTAAGCTTATATTAGAAAGCTAATGAGCATACTAGTAAAATTATTAATTATGCAAACTTCTACGGATATCAGTGAAACTAAAATACACTGAAAAGTGTTAAATATCCGGATTTTCCTTCTTCTTTCAATATAAAATACCTTTGGAGGGTCATGTACTTCAAACCTGGATAAAAGTTGTATACTTGAAGGGACAGAGATAAACAGAATTGAGATTGAAGCAGATTAAACATTAAATTACACAAAATACAAATTTTGCTGCGATTCAACAATCTGAATTAAAATTTTATCCTAGTAACAAGGTAGCTTACCTCCTTAAAATTATTATTTGCGAAAATTATGTCTGTAATATAATAAAAAATATTCTATTCAAAATTCTTTTTAGACTTGAAAGCCAACATTTGTTTCATTTTGTTTTTGACATTGTGTTATACATGTACTTTTTTTTATAGAAGTTTACCTGTTTTAACTGTTAGCATAGAGGGCGTATGATTGTAATATTTCACATGTTCAGGATTATTACAAAATAAGTAATCAAATAGTAGGACAACGAAATAAATTGCAAAACTATAAATAAATTGTTATAAAACTACAAAAACAATTGGTGAATTTCAACGCATGTTGACAGACAGACAGACAGACAGGTATTTTTATTTTCTCCCAAGGTAAACATATTACAACATGGGGATGAACTGCATCCAAAATTGAAGTTAAAATAACACTTCCGGCAGCACCTTATTTACTGATGAATGTTGCGTTGATTTTGTTATTGGGGAACACACATCATACATCAGTTGATAGAGTGCGTTAAATTGATCATAATATAATAATACATGTAAGGTAATAGCAAGTACTAATAAACTTTGATAATGTGGCAGTTGACCACTGTTCACTTTCCAATACAGGTAAATCCAATATTTGCTTTACAATACATCTATGACGGATTACATTTGAACAATCCTGGACTAATTGAACTCAACTGCCACATTATCAAAGTTTATCAGTACAAGGAACAGTCCATATAAATAGAAGTCATCAAGAAAATTGTACTGTTGTGACACTATGTAACACGGCTCGAAGCCTATAAACAGGATTTAATCTTCGTAAAGTCAATCAAAAAATACAACATGTCATGCTGTCCACATTTTACTGACCGTTAATATCTCATATTACAGAAGAATACGCAATAAAGATAACTCATGTAATACATTGTCTAATCAAGATAAGACCGGAGTAGTTGTCTCCCTTTATATGTTATATGCACAATACTACATTTCTTCCCCTAATTAGATATTAAAGTATCATTTAACATAAGATTTCAATAAAACATTATGTAAGCAAATCTGATACAGTACAATATTACATTACCAGTAGTGAAAGTTGTAACCTATAAAATGTGAAGCAATTTCTTTTTTATACTGAACAGAGAATAGCAAGAACTCCAAAATATGAAACCTTAAATTTTGAACAAGTCTTAAATTTAGATACTTATCTAACTTAAACCTTTTAAATCAAAATTTGATGAATAACTTTTACCCGCTATAAATTTACAGTTTACCATGTAAGAACATAATAAAGTACCTGAAAACGTTATACCCTCAATATACATGTATATACTGAAACATAATACGACTCAGTAACTAGCTGTCAACAGTCATAATCAAAATCCAATAAACTGGTTTCATATGCTTTACAACAGTCTTCACATAACTCAATATATGTCATGTATATATCTATATAGATAAACCAAATTTATCTGTTTATACATGTATCATACATGTATATATTTCTATACAAAACAGTTTACTTTAAACCCATAACGATATCTGAATAATTATCTTGGTGGCAGTCTGCGCGTACGTATATGTCGCCGACCTTGCCAGCCGGTAGATTGAGTAATGACAACTCAAGTCTGGGGTTCTTATGATATGTATTTGACGACAGATACGATCCTGCAACTATAACATAAACATTCGATCGTACCAATGGAAAACAATAAAATTATGAGTATTGGAACAATTAAATGAATGCACAAAATCGATTAATTACAAAAAAATACATGTTTATAAATTGAAACACACAATTACCTGTATATATATAAATGTATATAAACAATAGATGGGAAAATATTTTAGCATAAAATGGCTATGACTTTTGTTTACACTTTTGAATATGGCGGTGTAGTTGTGATTGGTTACTGATTCATGCAAATGAATGTTAAGTAGAAGATTAATCGAACATAAATATGAGATTAAAGGTCTAAAGGTAGTAAATTCTACATGATACGACTATTTTGGACTACTGACTACAACTACTATATTAACTAACGGAACTGTATAAGATGTTTTCGACGGGGTATAAAGACTAAATCTTTCTATTTAGCACTAACTAAACAAACCAAAATTCTTATAAAAAATAGTTATATAAACAAAGGTGTTAAATACAACACACTCTATGACATATTCCCCTGGCCGAAAATGTCGTCCCGACATTTCGACAAGGCGATGAAATGGCAAACAAGAAAATCTGAAAAAAAAATCACATAATACATCATAACTATATAGTTAAAACTTTTCGGTCTTCAGCAACCTGAAAAAATATCATGTAATTAGACTGTTATGTCGTAAACATATGGCAATTACATATATAAATGAACAACATCTATGAAATTCTCTCATGATTGTATATATGAAATTTGTGTATTTAAACAACCACAAAATGAAGTATCCGTTCTGTTGCCAATTACATAGGAATTTAAGAAATACATCCAAATAGTGTACGAAGATTTATTTTCTCCAGGTAAAAAATAGTCAATTGATAGACTTTAAATCTATTGTATCACACATATTTCTGGCAACTTCTTCATAGAAGAGCAAGTTCAATGTAACTATCGCCATGCGTGATAGTGTCAACTAATGGATGCGTGTCATAAATCCTCATGCGATGGAATATTTTCGAACACCTTTTTCAACACTTTTGCAGGAAACATAACAGATTAAATGTGTGACCAACACGTGTTCATCATAATTTCCATATTTACTTGTATAAAAAGGTAAGTATGACGATTGTATCCATATTTTA
Source organism: Mercenaria mercenaria (assembly GCF_021730395.1). Lineage (NCBI taxonomy): Eukaryota > Metazoa > Mollusca > Bivalvia > Venerida > Veneridae > Mercenaria > Mercenaria mercenaria. The sequence goes on from NW_026463303.1 coordinate 15,104, forward strand.
TCCATACATAGTATAGAATGCTGAATATGTATCCGTGTTAATTCAATATATATTTCTATATATCAACACATATTTATTATTTACCATAGGTAAGTATAAGTAACATTCAAGTATAGTTTACACACTTTAATGTCGTATCCTGCACTTCCATATGATTTAACGGATGCTATTCAATTAAGGTAGGTATGTAAATACATTTGTTTCAATAGCATAGGTAAGTATCTTGCACTCTTAAAGTTCTTCCAGATATTACTGGTATATTTCACATTTCACACGTGATTATATTGACACATTTGTGTAGTTCTCATCTAAAACCTTACTCAGTTCACACTGAAAACAGAATATATGGAATCATTTATGACCTTTCTATTTCAGGTTAATCTCGTTGGCGGATGGCTTCATTCCGTCTCTTAATGGTAAGTATTCATGAAGTGATAACGTACACACAAATACAACAGGTAAGTATTTACACATTTTTATTTTCATTCGAACTCGACTGTTTGTTCATGAAGGTAAGTACTATTAAGTATGACGCATTTATCACACAAAAGGTAAGTATATACAAATTCACACTGACACAGGTAAGTCTAAACCTAGCACTTATGATCACTTATTAACAACTGTTCGTTACTACTGTTCACTCGTGTTTATTTTCACACTGTCCATTCTCCTGTAGATTGCCATTTTGGTGGACGCCTCTGACGTTTTGGCTCTCCTCGTCTAAGTTGTCCTAGGTCTTGTCTGTTGTGTACTCCTTCTTTCTGTGGTATGACGTATTTCTCAGCCTCGACGCTTTTGTTATGATTGGTTAATTCACTGGCTTTTTCTGCTTGTTTAGTTCTGACTGGCAATAGAAGATTTCTGTGCAGTGTCCGCGTTTTCTTCGATTTTGAATTACATGGTTTTATTGTGTATACTGGAATATTTTTCGTCTGGCTGGGATACAATTTCATATGGGTTTGACTCCCATCTGTCCGCGATCTTATGTCTACCCCTGATGGTTACATTTCTTGCAAGAACAATATCGCCTGGATGTAATTTAGCGGCCCTTGCTTTCTGGTCGTATATTTTCTTGTTCGTTGTGCCGTTTCATCTGCGGCTTTCTTTGCCTTTTCATATGCAAAGCTCAGTCTGGTCTCGTAACTTGCGGACAATTTCGTTTTTGTCTTGGCTTTATCTTCATCGAAATGAATACCAAGAAAGGCGTCGATGGCAAGTTTTGGCTGTCTCCCGAACATGATATAATATGGGGAAAAGCCGGTACTGTCATGAATGGTAACATTGTACGCATGGACCAAAGGGCTACAAATGATTTCAGTCTGATTTCTTGGTTTTCTTCTAGTGTTCCCAGCATTTTCAAAAGCGTCTGGTTAAAACGTTCCGTCATTCCGTTTCCCATAGCATGATATGGAGTGGTGTGAGACTTTTCTGTGACTCCCAGAATACATAGTTCTTTTATGAGACTTGACTCAAAATTAGCTCCTTGATCGCTATGTATTCTGTCGGGAAATCCGTAGTGGGACGATAAACTGTTCAAATAGCACCTTTGCTGTAGTTTAGCAGTTTGATTCTTGGTTGGGTAGGCTTGTGCATATCTTGAAAGTGGTCTGTAACTACAAGTATATGTTCAAAGCCACCCTTGGACCGCTCAAGACTCAGAAAGTCCACACATACAATTTCCATCGGAGCAGTTGACGAGATACTGACAAGAGGTGCTTTACCTGGCTGCGTTTTTCTTGCAATACAACGCTGGCATTTCCGAATTCTGTCTTCAATATAAGCATCCATACCAATCCAGTAGAATCGTTGTTTGAAGAGGGATGTTGTTCTATCACGGCCCTGATGTCCGAGATCATCATGTAAGGCGCTGAACACTTCCTCTTTGACAGAATCTGGTAATATGAGCTGCTTATACTTCTGCTCTCTGTATTGACCGGATCTAAACAGTATGCCGTCCCTAAGTTCAAGATTGTTCCAGTCCCGTAGGTATCTACCAACTGCGGAAATATTACCACTGACCCGCTGAGCTGTCGGTCTAGTGCCCTTTTCCAGATGGTCAATAAGCTGGGAAATAACAGGATCGTCTTGTTGTGCTTTCCTCCAATCTTTTGAACTTAATGAATGCGACTGAATGATGTCAATGGGAACCTCTTGTGACGGTATCGGGTCAACAATATCCAAAGACTCGGGAGAAAGTATGGAGAAGGCAAGTGGTGTTTCTGATGGTGGTGAAGATGTTGCTAATGACATTGCACTGATGCAGTTCTTTTGAGTACTCTGTTCACTGATATCTGACGTTTGTGCTGGAATACGTGACAGTCCGACTGCATCGGCGTTGTTTTTGCCACTTCTGTAAGTAGTTCTGAAGTTATAGTTGGATAAAGCTGCCATCCATCTTTGTCCAGTTGCATCTAGCTTAGCAGTAGTGGTAACATACGTCAGTGGGTTGTTGTCTGTTACAACTTCGAATACCGTGCCATACAGATAGTCGTGGAACTTTTCTGTTACGGACCACTTCAACGCAAGGTATTCTAGCTTGTGTGCAGGATAATGTTTCTCTGCTGGTTTTAGGCTCCTACTGGCGTATGCAATAACTCTGTCTGTACCATTTTGTTTTTGATATAGTACGGCTCCGAGACCTTTCAAAGATGCATCTGTATGAAGTTTGAACGGTAGTTTGTAATCTGCATAGGCAAGGATAGGCGGATTAATTAACTTGCTTTTAAATTTCCCTCGAATGCCTGTTGTTGTTCTGTCCCCCAAATGAATGGCTGCCTTTTGTCTTTTCGCTTGCTAGGTTTGTCACTTTTCAACGGATGACCTATCAGGAGATTATTTAGTGGTCTGGCAATGGTGGCGAATCCTTTTATGAATTTTCTGAGCCTAAATATTTCCTTACTTCTTTTACAGATTTTGGTACTGGCCAATCTTTAACAACTTTTGTCTTTTCCGGATCGGTTTGTATTCCGTCTTTTGATACCACGTGACCTAAATATGTTATGTGATCTTTAAAGAATTGGCACTTCGATGGTTTAATCTTCAAGTTGTTATCAGACAAGCGTTGGAAGACTGCATCTAGACGATCTAAGTGAGAATCTATGTCTTCGATAAATATGACGATATCGTCCAGATATATCAAGCAATCTTTTAAGTTCAGGTCACCCATACACCTCTCCATGAGACGTTGGAACGTTGCTGGGGCGTTACATAGCCAAAATGGCATCCTGTTACATTCGGAGAAACCGATACCCCACACTTGGAATGCTGTTTTCTCTTTGTCTGATTCTTCCATTTCTACCTGCCAGTAACCTGATTTTAAGTCCAATTTCGAAAAATATTTCGCTCCTGCTAAAAGATGGAGAGTGTCATCAATTCTAGGGATCGGATAAGCGTCTTTCTTCGTTCGTTTGTTTAATTTTCTATAGTCCAGGCAGAAGCGAATTGTCCCGTCCTTTTTCCTTACTATGACGACATTGGATGACCATGGACTATTAGATTCTTTGATTGCACCGATGTCTAGCATTTCTTTAAGATGTTCACGTACTTCGTTGTAGATAGCAGGGGGTACTCTTCTGTACGGTTCTTTGAATGGTTCGTTATCTGTAAGTTCAATTTTGTGTCGAACAGCTGTGGTATGGCCGATGTCGTTTTTATGTTTCGGAAATACTGATTCCCACTTCTTGAATAAGTTATATACCTTTTTCTTTTGTTCACATGTAAGTTCTGAATCTTCTATGTCAACACCAAAATCTTGTTTCAGATCACATTTGTTTCCTGACATTGTATCCTTTTCTGTTTCAGGTGACAGACTTGGAAGTGAAGGGGAAGGATCCATAGAATCAGGTAAGTCTACCTTCTCAATTATATTTTTGTTTTCTATTTCAGGTCCATTATTCGATTTGGGGAGGATGTACAATTTCCCAGAACCAGGTAAGTATTCTTCAGTGTTACCTTCTTTGCTTTCGCTTACAGATGTTGTATGTTGATATACAGAAACTGTCGGTTCTAGGGCCGATGTGTATTTCTTGCTCTTCTCATCTATGAGTCCATTTTCAGAATCAGATTTTTCGTTACAGATGTCTGCATTCCTGACAATTTTCACTTCGTTCAGTTGACAGATTTCAGACTTTTGTGGAATTTTCAAAACTTTTGCAGACATATTGCAAATTTTCACAGGTACACGTTCTGTTTTCCCTGCACTTGTAAGCTTTATCACTCGGGGACAAACTATTGGCTTTTGATGGTAAGTTTCTTCAATTGGTTCTGTAACTGCAGCTTGGGTGTTTCTGATTTTTCGCACGAAGCCACTTATGGTTCTAACTTCCATAGGTTTTAATGTGACAGGTTGTGTTGTAGTAACAATGCCAACTGATGCTGATTCTACAGACATGAACGCAGTTTTCCATTCATCAGGTGTGTTATCCGATGTTTGGTTCCTTTGTTTAAATTCTCTGATGACATTAGTTCCGATTAAAACTGGAACCTTATGATGGTATTCTGTTGGTGGGACCACAAGAAACAACGTTGTTATTGAGCCATTTTCGAAACTTTCACTTTCTATCGTAGCCTCTATGTAACCCAGGTAAGGTACGATTGTGCCATTTGCTGTTTTAACCTCTAGCTCAAAATCTTCTAGAGTATGAAGTGTGGGTTTTGTAGGTAGTGTCTGATAAAATGTTTCTGATATTGAGCTAACCATTGACCCGCTATCTATAAGACCTTTTGATGTCACTCCTTCAATCTGTATTGTTGTTTCATTTGATGAACCTATCAGCCGATCCAAAATATTATCTTTAGGGCAGTTTTGATTACTAAAGCTTACATCATGCCCTGCGATGGAAGCATTTACTGGTTTAAATCTTTCTTTTCTTTTCCTGCGTTTGCCTTTTTGGGTTCTTCTGATTTATCTAGTTCTTTGTCAATGTTCTCGTTCTTGTTATCTGGTGCTCTTCTATGGTCGTACTTATCAAACCTTTCTCTATAGTACGGTCTTCCTCTCGATCTTCCATAATATGGTCTACTTCCTCTTTGATAACCTCCTCTGTAGGACACTTCTCTGTAACCGGGTGAATATCCATATGGCTGCCCTCTGTATTCTTCTTGTCTGGGCTTTTCTTGCTGCTTTTCTGTTTTGATATCTATTATCTCTTTTTCTAACTGGTTCATCTTTTCCATCAACTTTCTCATCATATCTCTTTGTTCGTTAATGAAACCTGAAGATGATTTCAGTTGCTGCTGCTGTAGGGTAACATCTGACTGAGTCGGAATATCAGAGTCTTGTCCACTACTCCCCTGAGTACTTGTCACTGGCGTTTGTGTTTTCTCTTCTGTTGATCTCTTAAGTTCTTCTGCTTCAACTCGAGTTTTCTTTCTCAAGACCTCGAAACTTGCTGTAGACTCATAGGTAACTCTTGTATTATTTTTCAGTCTCTCGCTTTTAAGTCCCTTCCAAAACCTTTGCTTTAATAAACTGTTCTTTTTGTTTTCTGGAATTTCTCCTGTTTCAACAGCTAACTGCATGATTGTTTCTAGTCGGAGAGCCCAATCTGAAGTTGTTTCTTTCTCTTCTTGTTTTGAATTAAAGAAGTCTTGCATAATGGAATCCTCGGTCTGAGTAGTACCATATATGTCTTCTAACTTTCTCAGAATCTCATCAGAGCTTGCCATTGGGTCTATTGTCAGCAACACTTTTCTTGTCTGACCCTTTAAAGAATTTCTCATAGTTTGGGCTATTAGTGGACTCGGGGTACATCTTGCTCTTCATGATACATTCGACTTCTATTTTCCAAACTTTAAAATCTGTTCCATCAAATGGCGGAATCTTTGGTTTGCCAAACCCAGTTTGGTGTTTCGGAGTATCGTCAGTTTTGAAATCCTTCATACGCTGATTTATTGTATATCTGTCATCATCTCCATTCCAGAAACTTTCTCTGCCTTTTGCTATATCACTCCTGCTTTCTACACTTCTACTTTTGTCAGCATTGTAACCTGTATTTCTACTTTTGTATTTGTATCCATCTGAATCTTCACTTTGAGTTTTCATTTTAACAGACAGTTCCTCCTCTTGATTCTTTAGCAACCTCAACCTCTGTGCTCGTAATGTTTCGAGTTCGTACTTTTTCTCGATTTCTCTTTGTAGTCGTTCTCTTTCTTTTCTACTTTTATCTAATTCTTTCTCTGCAAACTTCAAACTATTGATTCTTTCTATCACTTTTTGCTCCTCTTCCTCGGCCATTTTTCTTTCTAAGTCAATTTTTCTATTTTGCTCATGTAATCGCTGTAATATGTTTTCTTTCTCTTGTAATTCGTATTGCAGAACTTCGTCATTTGCTTTTCTGTATTCTTGAAAATTGATGTCATTTCTATCATATGCTTCGTCTACAACCGGGGGTTCCTGTTTCATTGGCTGATTTGTTTGATACATATGAACCTTTCTCCATCTATTGTACCTCTTCTAGTCGTCGGCTGTGTTTTATCTCTGATTGTTTTGGGTATAGATTCTGTTTCATATACCTCTCTATCAAATGTCTGTATTTCATCTTCATAAGCCTTGCCTACTTTACTTGTCTTAGGCCTTGCTCCATATTCATCTCTGTAAGTCCTTTGAAATTCATATAAGTCACCTTGCTCCTGTCTCTCATCCGTTCTATAATTACTATATGGTTTTGCATTTCTATCATAATACTGATCATCACTGAAATCATTTTCATTTCGCCTTGTGTTTCTTTCAGACATACGACTTCTAAGGCCTTCTGTAGTTTGTTGCCGATTTTTGTTTATATTCTGCGATGCACGATCTGTATATTTTCGACTGAGAGGAATGTCGTTAATATGACCTTCATTGTAATAAATGTTTCTATTATCAACGTTATCTTTGTTTACTTCAAGTCTTTCATTCCTGCTCTGATTCATAGAGTCTATTTCTCGAGGCTCAATGTTTCTTGTACTTGAAAGCACTTTGCTTTCACTTAAAATATCCGCGTTACTTTTCTTTAGTAAGTCAATTTCTGTCCAACTTTGTCATTTCTTCAGTTAAATCGGGAATTCAGAGTAATCGTGATCTCGTGTTTGGAAACTTTCCTCTTCTTTGTTTGCATTATCAACTGTCTGTCTATCTGCTTCAAACGATGCACTCTTACTGTTAACTCCTGAACTTCGTCTTAGATTCTCTTTGCCTATAATTTCCTTTTCATTTGAAGTATTCTTTATTGCTCCTCCGGCAATGTCTGTATCATTCCTGGAAACATGTTCCACTGACCGGCGATATTTTTCAGGTTTACTCAATTCCTCTCTTCTTTGGTTCTCTTCATGCTCTCTTTGACCATCATATCTATGTATTTGTTGAGAAAGTGGCATATTAATTTCACCAATATTATCATTTGGGTAATGACTTTCATCGATTCTATTTGATCTTCTCCTTTGCCTATCTGTTGGTTGATATCCTTTCCGTTCATCAATTCTTTCATTGCTGTCATACTGATCATTTAGATGTATTTCATCTCTTTCATAAACCTCTTGTGGACGACCATTTTCATATCTTCTCGTTTCCCTCATTGTCATTCTTTCTTCATTTCTCTGTAACTCTTGTTCTCTCATGCATCTCTCCTCCGTTTTCTGTATTCTCTTTCAGAGATTTGATCTTCCATAATGTTTCTTTTTGTATTTCACTATACTCAAAATTCTGTAGCTTTATTTCTATCTAATAACCACTATATACTGTTGTATACAACACTGTTATTAATTTGACAATTTACTCCTTTTCAGAAAACCGTTTGCACCGTAGGGAAATTCAAGTAGTCTTGTGTATTCCACTTCACATTCAACTTCAACACAGATACTAAGTTTCAAAAAACTTTCTGTATCAATGAGACAGATGCTTTATATTTTTTTCATCAACTTTCTGTATCAGTGAGACAGCTGCTTTAATGCTATTTCATCAATTTTTCTGTATCAGTGAGACAGCTGCTTTAATGCTTATTCATCAACTGTAAATTTTAACACGTTTCTGTTTCCCTCACAATTTTATAAGCTAATTTTACTCGATGATGAGATGTCTGTTAAGCTTTTTATTTGCAAATTATCTTCACTAATGAGTGAAGAATTCCTTCCTTTTCTACTTCACTTTCACTTTTTCAACACTAAGTGTATACTAGCACTTTTGCATAAACATACTATAGCTTTGCTTCATGTGTATTTATATAGCAATTTTACTTTTCACAATGTGTTCATTATCAGATGACACCTTTCACTTTCACTATTTATTTCAGTGAAAAATTTCTGTTTTCACTGTTGACATTCACTTTATCAAGTGATGATGAGCTTCATTCACTTCTCACAATTCATTAACAATATCTCCAGAGTTTTTCAATTTCTGCTGTTTCAAAAGTTTATTTCACTGTTTTACTTTTCGCACTTCACTATCTTTGCGTACGATTTCAGATGCCGTCCAGTAAACTTCACTACTTTTTACCTTTGATTTTTCACAATTTACTAATTTGCATACGCTTTCACGGATGCCGTACCATAAGTTTCACTACGTTTCACTTTTCATTCTTCACACTTCACACTTCACTAATTGTATTTCAACAATTATTTCTTTCTTCTCTTATTATTACGCTATTCATCACAGTGTCTCAACTACACTACTCGTATTTCTCTTGTTCAATAAATTTTCATTTACATATGTTCAATATTCATTGCAGTTTTTCATTTCATTGACTTGTAAAATGTTTCTTCACTTTCAGAATATTGTATTCGCAATGTGTTAACTATATTTCACCTGTAATGTTCAATGTCTGTTCGTGTATTTTATTCACGATTCATAGTTACTTTGTGTGTCTATGTATTTAGTCACTCTATGTACCTTTCTCTTTTATATACAACTGAGTATCTGTATGTGTTTAGAATATTTTTCACTATTCTGCTATTTGTTATTGTTTTGTATGTGATATGAAAAAAATATCCGCGAAAAAAATTTTGAAAAAAAATCTCACGCTGGGGTTCGAACCAACGGTCGCGCGTTTACAAAATCTGACGAGTTTACAAACCCGCAGACTATCCAACTGAGCTATCGAGTCTGAATGATTCGATAGTTAAGTTTTCCGATAGTGTTGTATAAACCCGATAAACCCTGTTTAGCGACGCGTTATATCGATAAATGCGGATCTGGCTGGGGGATTACAATGTGTCTACCTCAACGCTATTACAGATAACTGTTTTTACAGTAACCTATAACATTTATGTGCGCAATTAATCTGTAGGGCTTTGGCCAAAAGTAAATTAAAATTCCGTGGATATTTTATCAAATATCCACAGAATAAACACCTGTGATTTAGTCTAAGAGAACATACCCTTTTAGACTAGTATTTTGTTCTACTTTAATCTACCTAATCAATATTTCTATCTCTACCTTGTATGATTAAATGTTAATGGCGATGAAAACTGTGTTATAACGTGCAGTGTGCAGGGTCTTACCTCAGAAAAAATATACCTTTAAGTTATGCAAAAAATAGGACAGCACATGTATATAATAATATCAATATTGTACTATACAATAACACACTAGCAATATCTGATTTGCATATATAATCAAATAAAAAGGCAATTTATAGGTAAACAGTCATACACATAGATCTACAGGTAATAACACTTATTACACTGTTAATTTTACAGGGTTTTTCTGCACTTCCGGTTGATGAATAAGGAATCAAACACTGCTGGGGTTACAAAGTTCCACTAGCTGATCCTCCATCCTGAGATGCGTTATGAAATGCGCAGTCGTTTACACGTTTATAAGGCCTTATAAATTTAATGAAAAGTCACTCACAGTACCGGTACTCTGTTGCAAAATTTCTGCCATGGTCTTCATAATGCTTTTCCTTGTTTTTACAGGTCATCAGCACATGATGTCGGGATAATTCCGTGGTACCATCTCTTCATGCATTGTATACCATCCATGGATCTTGATGTCTCATGTTGGGCGCCACTGTCGCCGACCTTGCCAGCCGGTAGATTGAGTAATGACAACTCAAGTCTGGGGTTCTTATGATATGTATTTGACGACAGATACGATCCTGCAACTATAACATAAACCTTCGATCGTACCAATGGAAAACAATAATTATGAGTATTGGAACAATTGATGAATGCACAAAATCGATAATTACAATAAATACATGTTTATAAATTGAAACACACAATTACCTGTATATATATAAATGTATATAGACAATAGATGGGAAAATATTTTAGCATAAAATGGCTATGACTTTTGTTTACACTTTTGAATATGGCGGTGTGGTTGTGATTGGTTATCAATTCATGCAAATGAATGTTAAGTAGAAGATTAATCGAACATAAATATGAGATTAAAGGTCTAAAGGTAGTAAATTCTACACGATACGACTATTTTGGACTACTGACTACAACTACTATATTAACTAACGGAACTGTATAAGATGTTTTCGACTGGGTATAAAGACTAAAATCTTTCTATTTAGCACTAACTAAACAAACCAAATTCTTATAAAAAATAGTTATATAAACAAAGGTGTTAAATACAACACACTCTATGACATATAGGTCTTGTATTAGCCCTCACTGGAGTTGTTTCCCTTTAAACAGTTTCAACTGTTTTTTTTTTCACTGGTGTTTCTCCAGACATTACTGAATCTGATTTTTCTCCATTTTCATGTGAATTTTCAACATTTTCAAATGAACTTTCAATATTTTCTTCACTAAAACTTGTTTCTAACTGCGAACTAGACTTAACAGACTTATTTTGAGCATGATCACTTGAATCTAATTAACTAACTGGAATATTCTATTATGATTCATACTTCTCTTCATTTGACACTTCTCGACATTTTTACTACCGGCATTGAATTATTTCACATGTGACACATTTCGCGAATAACAGGCTCCATCTTTTGCCTGCACAATGACACTGTTTCCTTGCCTTTTAACCACTGACACAGGAATCGGATTAAACGCGGTTGATTCTGCTTTTTCTGCTTTACCGACACTATATCACCTTCATGAATATCACAATCGCGAGCATTTCTTCTTTCGTCAGCATATATTTTTCCTTTTCCTATTTTCTCGCTGTCTGTGTCTCTTATTTCCTGATCTTGCTGATCATAATCAGAGATTTCCGGAATTTTTGTACGCCATGTGAATTTCTGGCCATGTGACACCCTTTTCATTTTAAAATAAAACGCGTACGTATTCATTAGTTTCTCATTAATATTCATGAACGGACTACTTTTTCATTCATAAACTAGGTCATGTTTTGTTTACATTGGTAACACGTTTGCCGATACGGTGTGAATGTCAAAATATTTAGGTTCCAAATATAGTTACCGTATGTCTAATACATTTTTTCAAAATAAAGAAATAAAACAAAATGTCTTCATTTTATTATTTAATGTTTATTTCATGTCAATACACACTCAGTGCGGTCTGTTTAAACTAATTTAAGTAAGACACTTTTCATCAGCTTCTTCGGGTCATTTGAATTGTATTTGCCGGCGGAAAATGAGCCAGGGCATTTTGAAATAAAGGCATTGATGGATTAGGCTTGAGAATGTGTGTGTGTGTGTGTGTGTGGAAGGGGGAGGGGAGGGCGGGCATATGTGAGGTGGCGAAACACACTTCTCAAGTAGTTGAACAAACTACGCCGGATGTACCAACTATGCCAGTTTTCTTACTAGTCCTGTAGTACCAGCATTTGATGGCGCTTTATTGAGCATGTCCGTGTTTAATCCTTTAACCTGCAGCTTCAGCAACTGCACATTTAACCTTTCTGGGGGCTATAGACTAGACAAGTAACATCTTAGTCTTAGTAGGACTCTTATTACAGGGTAACCAGGACTTGTTTCAAGTTCTTAAGTTAACAGTTATTGTTCATAGATCTACAATTTTTCAGACAGTGAAATTGTAAAATGGAACTTGGAAAGATGTTAGTTGGTCTCTTCATCAGTTGTTTATTCAGACTGAATTTGTAGTGTCACAAATCATTGTTAATTGTTATAATATTGAAAAGCAACATAGATTTAAATGTTGATATTAACTGTAACCGTAACAAAACTGTAACCTGCGAGTAAACAAAACTCCAGTTTTGCCAGCTTTCCATTTCTCATTGCCAATTGCCGTTAGCCCACGTGTACGATCATGCCATTTTGAATTTTTCGCAGCATTTTAAATGAAAAAAGCATTTTTAGAAACGCGAGTGAAATCAGATTCCGTGATCTGAGTTGACAAAGTCATTTAAAGACCGCTCTGAATGTAGAAATCAAGCTGAAAATGAATCTTTCGGTCCCGTGCCCTGTCTAATTTCGGCCATTTTTCTTTTTAAAGTTATTTGTAGTAATGCGCAGGTAAGGAAACCAGATTAATGTGCGACGATCACAAAAATAGAGCTCGTTACTAACCGTTAGATAATGATCACGGCGGACAGCTGAACGCCTGGAATGTACATGTATCACGGTACTTTTTTTAACATTCTTACTGCTGATAAAGAAATTTGAATAATGTTTGTTTTTCTTACAACATTTGTGTTCATGTCTTGGCTGCTTCAATTTAAATGGAAAAAGTGTTATCAATATAAACTTTGTAACATATTTCTTACGGAAAGGGTAGGATGTACAATACAACATCCGTGTTCTGATGACTCGGGGGAGTGCTTGTAACTAAAGTTACCCTTTATGTCTGTACGAAGCACATTCTTTTTTTAACAGTTAAGAACTCCATAGGAATATATTTCCAATGCAGGTTATATTTGTCCTGGAACAAGCATATCGGGTTTAGAAATTATGCAGACTGAATATGGAGAAGGTAGCCTAAAACAGCCTTTGATGATTCAAAACCTGAATGGAAGGTCACCTAAATTGTCTTCTTGCAAGGGTGTATAGATGAAATTCCAAAAAAACCTTATCGCATGTTTGATGCAAACCTTGGAAATCGTTGATAAAGACACGTTTACAAGAAAATGTAACGTACCTTTAATCGATCTAATATTAAGCATTTTGTAATTTTTGTCAACGATTTTCTGTTGGCCTAGCAACGAAAGAATACCGGAAATCCTGTCTGGTCACGTGAGTTTAAAAGGTCCAAGTGGAAGTCCCTGCAGATTTTGATAGATAAAAAGTTTTTTTTTTAAATCAAAGTGGCACATAATTTTACAAGTGAATGTTAGGACAATGGCAAAATATCAAGATTTGAGAATTGCTGTAAATCTGTATATCCCATCATTTCTAAAAGGTTTTAGTTCCATAAATGCCAGCCGTTGCATATCACCAAACTACAAAATAAATATCGTTATTTTCTTTGATATTGTGCTATATTTCATTTGAACACTATTAGATTGTTCTAAAACATGACTGCGTCAATAAGCAAAAAAAAAAAAACAGTGTAAGTTTTGATTACATGATCTGTTTCAAGTGATTCAAAAAAGTAAATATTTTTCCATATCGAGTTGGCATTTTTGTCCTGATCACTAAATATGATCTAGTTAAGGATTGCAAAGATAACAATCTTTGTGGGAAGGATCAAGACAAGTCAATTAGTTTGACAGAGCTGGAGAAGGTCGAGACTGCTCTTGCACAGGAGCTAAACTTCGAGGGAGCCTTAGAGTCCAACAGAATACGCTGGGTCAGCTTAACAGACAATATTGGACTTGATAATCCTTATGTGGAAAATATTGCGCTCAGATTTCTAAAAAAGATGATTGAACCAGGGGTACCAGACGTTCAATACACAGAGCCGATTCTGAATATGAGAAAAAAAGATTAAACTGAAGATGAAAAGATTAGGAGTCGAGATGAAGGAGTTTTTTCGATTTATAATATTTGTTGCCTTTATGGTCGCAGCAAGTGTAGGCAATGATATAATGAAATTTCAGAAAAAAAAGTTAAATAACAGATACAAAATTTCACGTCCTTATTTTGTTTTGGCCATATGACCTACAATTGTGTCGTTGCGACGTTAACCTCAACAAAAAAAGGCTCTTGGTCAATTAGGGGATTTGATTGCTTTATCCTTTAAGAAATAATGAAAATTATATTTATTTCTTGACAAAAATTAAAACAGATTTACATTAATTTGTAAATCCTTAATTCCGCCTACAGTAAGGCTATGGAATAATTTAACGATCTACTTTATTTTCGTTTAAAACTTTATTCAATACTGCTAAAATTGATGCACCTCCATGTACTATGTAGGCGAAAGAAAATATAAAAGTTGGTACGCATTTTAACACGTCATTGTATTAGTTTAAATTACGATTTATACAGAGTTAATATCATAGAAGATATAACTTGCTGTTGTAGCAATCCTTGTGAAAATACTTGTCATTATTTTGTAAAATGTCGAACGATTTACTCTCGTGAGAAGTATGTCTATGTATGAGTTTGTTTCACTTTTTTTATTTTTCGGTAGAGAAAGTCTTGAGGAAACTCGTATATCTTCCAAAAAGTGCAAAGTGTTTTGAAGAGCCCATTTCGCTTTTATGAAATAGAGAAAAGTGGAAACTTCACAGGTCGCTCAACACGACAAAAACGAAGATGTTGCAGGTTCGGTTTGATTGAGCCTGTTCATGGACGGTAGTGGAAATGCATGCTACCGTCCACGGCCTCTAGCCCCGGGTTGAGCAGAACTCAACATTTACACATGCTAAAAGTACAAAAAGCAATTTAGAGACATCCGCAGATGTATTCAAACGGCGGTGAACATAGAACATTCAATGATACACGTGTTGAGGCGTGTAATTCCATGAAGAGCGGCGTTCGGTTCCCAGATAAAGTAAAGGGTTTGCCCCAAACGAGAAAACAATGGGCAGAACTAAACAAACTGGGATTTAGGAAGGGAATCTGAGGTTATGGAGCCTGTGTATTACAGGAACTGTCAAAAGACAAAATTAAAAAGCAGGCACCATATCCAAGGGGTGATTAAACAATACCCAATGCTATGAAAGCGGGAGTATTGGAACCACCCAGGCCGAAATGGTCATGTTGAGAAAATAAACAGTACCAATAACACGACATAAAAAACGTGCTGAACGATGAAAACACCGTATGATGTATTGTGTATGTATGATGTTTTCAAGAGTGTCCACACCCATTGAACACTTTCTTTTTGTATAGAGTATACTTTTGATTTGATTTTAATTTGCAACTACATTTGTGTACATATAGTTTCTTGCAGTTGCCATTAATTTGTTAATTTTCTGGGAGAGGGTTTTTGTAGTGATGATATAACTTGTTTTCAGTCCCATTGTATATATTTAATACAATAAAATATAACAAAAATGTATTAAAAAAACATCAAGAAAACAATGAACTTGGCTTGACACCGCCTTTGACTGGTCAGTGGAAATTCTGTCATTTAAAAGATAAAAGGTAAGGGCTTAATGTAGCTATCTTATTAATAATATGTAATTGTATAATCAAACTGTTTTCTTTTTGGCGGCCGATACTTTGTAATGTTAATGCTGAATAAATCTTGAATATTGTTTTTATTCTTTAACATTGTAAGTTATATTATACATTTATCAGACGGCAATGACAGGCCTGAAGTGTTATTAGCACGGCTAAAACTATATTGTACGAGGGCATTAGGAACAACAAGCAGTTCCATGTCTGCTATACATTTTACATAATTCAAGTCTGTTTAACCTTGATAAACGCTTCTGGGATTCAAGTTTATCAAAAAAAAAACATTTCTTAAGTACATATTTGTCGTAATCTTTATTTCATAACAAAAACAAAGGTAGATCTATAATAGATATTAAAACAAAGTTGCGCATTTTATTAACATTTTAAATTAAAACACGGTTCCTGCCAG